>NW_022103958.1:8009436-8041627 GCF_000313985.2 Echinops telfairi | reverse complement strand
TCTACATATAACCTCCTCCCTGGGGGATGGACAACAGAAAAGTGGGTGAAGGGAGATGTCGGACAGTGTAAGATATGACAAAATAATAATAATTTATAAATTATCAAGTGTTCATGAGGGAGGGGCGTTGGGGAGGGAGGGGGAAAATGAGGACCTGATACCAAGGCTTAAGAGGAGAGCAAATGTTTTGAGAATGATGAGGGCAACGAATGTACAATGTGCTTGACACAATGGATGGATGGATGGATTGTGATGAGTTGTATGAGTCCCCAATAAAATGATTAAAAAAAACCCTCTCTGTCATCAAGTTGATGCAGACCCCTAACGACCCTTTAGGACATGCCCGAATTGCCTGAGACTTTAACTCTTTACAGGAGTCGAAACCCCACCTTTCGCCTGAGCGGCTGGTAGTTTTGAACTGCTGACCTTGAAGTTAATAGATCAATGCCTAACCATGATCCCACCAGACACGTAGGAGCTAATTTAATCCCCTTTGCCGCACTTTGAGCCTCCGAACTCCAGGGGGCGCTAAAAAGATACTCTGCACAGCGGCAGCCAATGGAGGCCCGCTCTTGGCGCCTACGTCTTTACGTAGACGTTGGGGAGGAGCCGTGCCGTGCGCGGTGACTGGAGGCGGCACCAGCGTCTGCCGGAGCCTTAATAGTGCGGGTCGCGAGCTTGGAGAACTTGGTGGTGCTGGCGACGACGACGGCCGCAGGGTTGGGTCCTGGTCTGGGCGCTCACCATGCCGAGCGTGGAGGAGCTTTACCGCAACTATGGCATCTTGGCTGACGCCACGGAGCAAGTGGGTCAGGTAAGTCCCCGAGCGGCCTGCAGGGCCTGGCGATTCGCGGCCTCGCCCGCGCTCCCCGCCGCCGGGCCCGGCTCCGCCTCGCTCTCCCGCGGGCCCTCGGCCGAGGTCTCGGAAGGCTGTCTGGTCGGCCTGGACCCGGGGGCGCGAGAGAGCATTGTGGTTGCCCCGGAGCGAGCGTGGCCCCGCGGGTCCCAGGCTTGGCTTCTCTGCCTCCCCCGGGACCAGCCTCCTCTCTCAGCGGCCCCGCCACTTCTGGTCCCGCTCTTTCTCCTCCGGAGCCGTGGCCTCTCGGTTTCACTTGTTTTTCTCCCTCTTCCCGATGGTGCGCAGTCCCACGGAAGGTAGAGGGCTCTCCCCAGACGTCTCAGGTCCCTTTGTCGAGGCAAAAACTCGCTGTTCGTGTGTTGGAGAGGGTGCTTAGTGGATGGAAGTTTATGACAAACCCAAAGGGGCAACGTGGATTGTCCCACGACTTCATTTATTCAGTGCCCCATCGGTGCAGGTACAACCTAGAAAGATCTGTGCTCGCCCGAAATGTACCTTCGGCGCCGGGGATAGTGATCGGGATAACGGTTTTAGTTTTTCATCGATGTGTTCGCTTGAGTGTATTTCCAGTGAGAAGTATTTGAAGAATGAAAAATTGGAACGTAGGAGAGGCTGCGTTTATCCCAGACAAGAGTTTGAGTACCGGTGTTGAATTATCTCTCAAACCTATGCTGCTGGAGATGATCTTGTCCTGGTAGTACGTTGACTGTGATGGGTTGATGGTTCGTTGAACACGATATGTTTCCTTGGGTGAAAAACCAGGCTCTTCTTGAGCTAAACCTAATCCTTGGTTAAGAAATCCCATGCTTTATCTTCTCAGTGCTTAGAACTTTGTGGAGTTTCCTGGAGTCAAATTCGTGGCACTTGGTGATTTGACAAAGGTCGTGGTAAGATACCTCCCATCCCTTTTTCTGGGCTTGTAATTTACTTAAGAGCCTTTCTGAGCTGACCTGCCCCTCCCCCCTACCCGCCTTTATAGAAAACTCTTTTTGGTTTAATCCCTAATTGCCAATAGTGCCCGTTTCAAGCATCGGATGTTTTTTCTTCTCTACTGAGTACAGTAACCTGGAGGCATTGCTTCCAGGACAACCCTTGCCTACTCCAATGGGGACTTGTTTTGTAGCATGGAATGGTTTGCACGTTAAAATCTTGTATAGATCACACGCGACACCAAATCCAGTGTGCAAGGGATGTCAGTAGCACTTTGTGTCCCCCTTGTAGCCTCTGAAGATTGCTCTTTTGACCATTTAGTTGTGTTTTTTTTTTTTGCAAACCTCCCCCTCCCCCAAGTATTTTTGAGCCACCTTTGATGAATTCTTGGATGACAGCTTTTGGTAGCTGTATATGCCATGTGTTAGGCAGGGCTTTGTACTAGTTCGTTTTGGTTCGACCCCCCACTGGTGAGAATTTCTATTTCTACCCTGGATATGCTGGAAGCAGAATCTACAATTAATTAAGCTTACAGATTCCAGGTAACAGATGACATCATAATCACTTGGGAAGCTTTTCAAAATGTAGGTTCTAGTTAAGTGTATCTGGTATGGAAGTGTACGTTCTCAGCAGGGGATCAAATCTGAATGAACCTGTTTGAGGCCCTGATGCTAACTAACATCAACTGTGAAGGAGAAATTCCCTACCCCTTAATGAAAGATGGGGAAACTATGGGCAGTCAGAGTTTGCTTTTGTTTTGTTCCTCGGAAGAATGAGTAGTTCTTCACAGGCATTATTTTATAATTTGCAATTAAGGATGATTGTAGCTAGCAGTCCTACCTACATGTGATTTTGTTGCACATCAGCAGAGTGGGTTGGGTAAGGAGCTAGGCCAGTGGTTGTCAATCGACTTTTGATGGTGTATTCCTGTGGTTATAAAGAACTGGCATACATTGAATGTGAGGAGTTGGTAGTAAGTAGTTAGATGTTTATGTCTTTTCTTGGGGGAAAAAACCCCAGAATCTCTTGAGGTAAACATAATTGAGAAATCCTATGCTGTACCTTTTGTGATTAAAAGAAATATCATACCCAAGGATGTATTTCAGGACACTTCTAGAGAAACTTTTCCCCCCTGTGGCCTCTGCAGCTGCTGCTGTTTCTTTCTTTCTTTATTTTTTAAGGAGAAAAATGTAATAATAGGCCCAACAAAACATGCCACTATGGAAGCATTTAAAAACTACACATCGTGCTGTCCCGTACACACACACAGCCATTCTGCTGGACTAGGAAAAAGAAGGTTGACCGCTACCTACTTACGGGTGTTAGGGCAACTAGAAGCCAAACTAGAATTTATGTCAGTCTTGGAAACCCACAGGGGCAGTTCAACCCTGTCTTATGGGGTTGCTTTGAGTCAGCATGGACTTGATGGCATTAAGTTTGTTTATTTTGGTGAATAATTGGGAGTTCCTTGTGTTGCCTTTTGTTATCTTAAATTGTTAAAACCCATATTAAAGAATTTAGCATGATTCTGAGTAGAATGCGGGCAATCCGTGCCTCCATGACACTAATTGAAGCTGCCAAGGACTTTTTAAGACAGATTGCTCCACTGATCATAATTTTAGTGAGTTGTTCAGGCACTGAATTCTTAGAGAACTGAAGCTGGACTGAGTAAACTAGAATACCTCTACATTCTGCTCTGTTATGTAATACTTGCTTTTAGAGAAAATAACGTAAAGTGCACCCCCCAAAATAGTGTTTTTTGAAACATCCTTTTCTATAATTGTCTTTCTTTTTTAGAGACTACGTTCTAGACTCAAACATGGGGTTTACTTCATCAACTATACATATTTGTTGTATTTTGACTATCAATTTTTTGCTCTTAAAAGATATCTATTGAATATGGATCAAATTGTAGCTGACCTTTCACATCTTATCCTCGAGAGAATGGCAGTTATCAAAAAGGGGGCCACGGGTGGTAAACAACATTAGGGGTCAGTGAGGCTGTAAAGATCTGAAACCCCATTGTTAGTGGGGGATGTAAAGTGGTCCAGCCATTGTGGAAAACAGTTTGGGAGTTCCTAAAAAATTTAATAGTAGGACTACCGTATGTCCCAGTTGTTCCTGCACTTGGGTGTATGCCCAAGAGATTTGAAAACAGCCACGTGAGCAGACATGTACACCAATATTTGCTGCAAAGCTTTTCCCAGTAGCCAAAAGATGAAACATCCAAAATGTCCCAGAACTGGTGACTGCACAAATAATATGATCCACACACTGTGGTATATTACTCAGCCAAAAAGAAAAACACTGACACATGTCACAGATGGATAGACTGTCAAAACATTTTGCTGAGTAAAATTAGCTACACAGGGACCTATACTGTATACTCGTTTTTATGTGAAATAAGCACATCTAGAGGAGCCCTGTGCATAGTGGGTTACATATTGGGCTGCTAACCTTGAGGTCAGCAGTGCAAAACCACCAGCTGCTGAGAAAGAGAAAAATGAGGCTCTCAACTCCCATAAACAGTTCTGCCGTGTCCTGTATGATAGCTATAGGTTGAAATGGACTCGATGCCAGTGAGTGTAGAGTACTGAAAACCAAAAATTATTAATGGTCCCCAGGAGTTGGAGGGAAAAAGGAAGAGGAGAGTTTTTGCTTAGTGGGAAGTGAGATTGTGTTGGATACTTGCCAAATAATTAAATATAGAAATTGCTGGATTTGTGTGTTTTATTGGGTATATTTTCACCACATTAAAAAAAAAAATGTAGCTGTCTTTACATGAAAGTCTCTTAGGGATTTCTTTAGAGCAGGGGTCCTCAAACTTTTTAAACAGGGGGCCAGTGCACTGTCCCTCAGACCCATTGGAGGGCTGGACTATAGTTTAAGAAAAAACTATGAACAGATTCCTATGCACACTGTACATATCTTATTTTGAAGTAAAAAACAAAACGGGGCAAAAATACCCGGCGGCCTGGATAAATATCCTCGGTGGGCCGCAGTTTGAGGACCCCTGATTTAGAGAGCAGCTTTTTAAATCAGATATCAAAAACAAACTATTAGAAACACCTTAAAAATATCTATAATAAAGCTTCTTGCCAGGATCAGAAACATTTGTCTACCATGTACAGTTGTGTTTGGAAAAGGAAAAATCAGCAGTACACTTTAGTGTTTGGAATGTTTACTGTCCCACCTGTCATTGAATCTGTCAATGACAGTCCCACCTGTCATTGAATCGTTGCGATCACTAAAAAGACCACTGCTTTTCCAAGATCCAGTTTGTAAAATGTCTTGTTGCCTCAGCTGTGGTTAGAAGACAAATTAGCAAAGCATTTTATGATTGTGGTTAATGTTTAATGAGCCATTGTCCTGAGAAGTGCTAAGAAATACTCTTTCGTCCAAAGACCAGGCAAGGACAGGTATCATTCTATTTCATATATTTAATAAAACTCAGGCTTACTTATAGTGGAAAGTAAAAACTTGGATTTTTAGCCTGAATATGTTGTAGTGTCGTTGCTTCGGATGCCTGTGTGGAATCTGTATTTAGGACTTAAATTACACCTTTCTTCAGGCCTACTTCTGGCAAATATTTTTCCTCTTCTCTTCTTTAAATTTGGATTTATTTATAATACAGAAGGTGCCCAGCTGACGTAGTGGGCGTAGTTGGCCTGCTGACCTCAAACTCAACAAGTCAAACCCTGGAGCAGCCTTATGAAGCAGGTCTTCAGAGTTGACTAGATGGCAGTAGCTTTGGTTTAAAGGGTTCCTCTTACTGAGTGATAATTGGTACAGATCTTTTCTTTGAACCCACCCGAACTGTGCTCTAGTCCTGAACCTGCTCTTTAACTGAGTGGCCCTAGACAAACTCCTTGACTTCTCTGAGCTTTAGCTTTCTCATCTGAGAAATAAATGTGCTAATACTGATGTGCAGGATAGTTGTGAAGTCTCTGGTAGACTTTCAATAAATGTTGCTAATTATTCCTTTATATTTAGTTTCCAAGCAGATTCTTTATTTACTTTTAGGCAATGTGAGCAATTTCTTCAAAAAGCTTTATAAGTAGAGCTTTGTATTTGACTTGAAGGATGTTGAATTTGTACTATCCTGTAAAAAGTAAAAGTCAAAGGCTGCTAAAATCCAGAGCTTTGGTTTTAGGTAGGCTGTCCAGAAACAGTGAGGCAAAAACCAGGCATGTAAAATGGTAGAGATAACAACCATGATGTTTTTTCACTTTTGCCACCATAAAGTATATCTTTTTGAAATAATGGCCCCTGCAGTCTGATTTTGTGTCTGTATTTGTGTCTGAGGGGACAGTGCACTGGCCCCCTGTTTAAAAAGTTTGAGGACCCCTGCTCTAAAGAAATCCCTAGGAGACTTTCATGTAAAGAAGCTACCCTTATTTACAGAAATGTCTTAATGTTTGGTGTATCATAAGGTTGTCATTTAATCTGCTGACAGACAAAAGGCCAGTAATCACTAGAATGAACCATACTGGCACATTAACAAACGTGTTCATGTCAGCTTAGTCATCCTCCCCTTCCAGGCTCACTGTTTGGAGAGGGATTAGAGGGTGGGAGAAGGTGTGGTAAGATGTACAGTGTTAAGTAATAAAATTCTTTAAGTTAAGACAAGTATTTAAGCCTCTGTAAATATCTTAATACTTTAATATCGATTCAAGCAAGATATCCACCAAAGCTGGGGTGACGTTCTTCCGCTTCCTTTCTTTTAGCATAAAGATTCCTATCAAGTCATACTGGATGGTGTGAAAGGTGGCACCAAGGAAAAGAGATTAGCTGCTCAGTTTATTCCAAAATTCTTTAAGCATTTTCCAGAATTGGCTGATTCTGCTATCAATGCTCAGTTAGACCTCTGTGAGGATGAAGACGTGTCGGTAAGTTTATGATTGAAGCTTGTCAGCAAGCTTTTAGATGTTTCTCTTAAAATTCCCAACATCTTTTCCATCTAGCGAATGTAGAGTGCTGATAACAGCACTGAGTAAAATACCACTGTACGGGCTGGCAAAACAGCAGATCCAGCCTCGTAATGTACATTTGAGAAAATGGATAAGCTCTTGCCCCTTTTCAACAGAGAAAACACATAATTTTGTTTGTTATTCACTGTTTAAAAGAGGTTGTGACTCACAATTCTAGACTCATACACTTTGTACATTGACATTAGACCTAACAGTTTTTAGTCAGTTTTTGCTTGCTTGGATATTTAATTAATGTTGCAGCATAAAATATAACTACTACACCTAAATATTTTACATGAAAGTAAAAATAGTCATCTATGTATTGATTGTTATTGCTAAAATGAGAAATCATTTTCTTAGACTATTTTCATTGTAACAGAATTAACTCTTAGCTTATCTGTTAATATGAGTTTCTTTAAGTATTTTCAACTATTATTAGCTGCTTGTTTTTTGAAGAGAAAATCATGAGTCACCAACATGTTAACAAAATTTGTTGGAATATAAACCCTTTATGTAAAACTAAATAAACCAAGATTAGTATTGGGGATTGTTGCATACAAAATACTCAGAAATGTTATATTAACTAGTTAATATGAAAAATTAGAAAATTAAAAATAAACAGTCTAGGCCTTGATAGCCATTTGTAGGAGTTATATGTGATATGCCCAAAGGCAGTAAATCTCAGCAATTGTCTTTGCCATTGTTTATAATCTTTACTAACACTTTACTGCACTCCTGTATTATATTTAGCTTCCCCTTCCAACACATCTTATTTAAGTTATTCTGTGAAACGTGAACATTAAGTTAGGACAAATTATGTTAGAAATTTCATGTTTTTGCGGTTCAAAATCAGGTAAGCCCTTAGGTGTGGTTTATAGTTTTTGTTTTCTTGGAAAGTTACGTTTCTAAAGTTGTATTTTAAAATGAAGTAAGATTTGTTTAATTTTTGCTTGAAATCATGCCCAGATACGACGTCAGGCAATTAAAGAGCTGCCTCAGTTTGCCACTGGAGAAAACCTTCCCCGCGTGGCAGACATACTAACTCAGCTTTTGCAAACAGGTAAGGGTTATTATTATTACAGTATACTTTTATTAAAATGTGCTTTCGCTCTCTTGCGTGGTCTCTCTTTTCTCTCTCTCTCTCTGAAATATTAACTCCGTAGTTTAAGTTTGTTTTGTTTAGGGCTAGCGAGGAGCCTAATAGAGACAAAATAATCATTGTGTTCCATAGTTGGAAGTCTGAACTGACATCTTGGTGGTGTAATTCCCAATATTGTATTCTTAAGGGTTTTAATTCTATGCATAAAGGTTTTATGGTTTCCTCCCTCCCCCAATTGCCCGTCATTCTTAATCATGCCCTCTTAAAATAGAGGGTGCCCTGATGTACTGTATCAGGCTCTCTACCCTTACAAGGAAGCTGTCTTTTCTTGGTGCTTTTCAGAATTGCTTGGTTTATATCTCTTTGCAATATAACCTTTAAGAAACTGCTGAGTCTTTGAAAATGAGGCAGATAATAACTCTTTTATTAAATCATTTTATTGCGGGCTCATACAGCTCGTATCACAATCCATACGTACATCCATGTGTCAAGCGCATTTGTATATATGTTGCCAGCATCATTTTCAGAACATTCTTTCTATTTGAGTCCTTAGTATCAGCTTCTCATTTTCCCCCTCCATCCCAATCCTCCCTCCCTCATGAACCCTTGATAATTTATAAATTTTTTCATGTTTTGCACTGACTGATGTCTCCTTTCACCCACTTTTCTGTTGTCTTATCTCCCAGGGAAGGGGTATATGTAGATCATTGTGATTGGTTCCCCTTTCTCCCCCCACCTTGACCTTACCCTCCTGGTATCTCTACTCTCAATATTGGTCCTGAGGGGTTTATCTGTCCTGGATTCCCTGTGTTTCCAGCTCTTATCTGTACCAGTGTACATCCTCTGGTCTAGCCATATTTGTAAGGTAGAATTGGAATCATGATAGTGGTGGGGAGGAAGCATTAAAGAAGTAGAGGAAAATTGTATGTTTATTCAGTGCTATGCTGCACCCTGACTGACTTGTTTTCTAATTTATTTTATACATGTGGCATTTTTTTCCTTCTCCAGATGACTCAGCGGAATTTAACTTGGTTAACAATGCCCTGTTAAGTATATTTAAGATGGATGCAAAAGGTAAGACCAAGTCTTATTCTTGTGTTTGGTATCTTAAGGAAATAGGAGTTTAGCATTATTAATTAAGGATAAAAATCATGGTAAAAACTAGATTTTTGATGGTTGTTTTTTTTTTTCAGAGTTAAGGCTGGGGTTCAACCAGAGATCTACTTCATATAAATTCTAGAGGTTGTGAAAAAAATCTGCTTAGCTCCCCAGATATGACTTGAAAAAACAGCAAAAGTAATTGCAAGAACAGATTATGCTGAGAAAACTCTAGGAAAATTATCTTTTCTGTCTTAAATTCTTCCAAAATACCCACTTTTAATTTATCAATAATGGTTAAAAAAGGGAAAGATGTGCTCACTCCCATGGCCACAGCATGCAATCACTCTTATTATGATTGGGGCTGAGTATGTTTCAAATTTGTTTTTACTAGTCTTGGTGGTATTCACGTTTATCACCTCATTTGAGGAGAAGTGCTGTTAATTGAGTTAAATTTAAATACTTCGTTGCACTCCGATCAGATCATTGAGTTACTCAGCATATTGGCTTGCAACACTTAATGCTTTTGTGTGCAGGGACGTTAGGAGGATTGTTCAGCCAAATACTTCAAGGAGAAGACATTGTTAGAGAACGAGCGATCAAATTCCTATCTACAAAACTTAAAACTTTGCCAGAAGAAGTATTAACAAAAGAAGTGGAGGAGCTTATACTAACTGAATCCAAAAAGGTAAGCTTCAGTCACCATTTAGAGTTTCTCTAAAGCCAAAAGATGTATTTGAAACCTGCCTTATATGTCAATGCATTATGTATGTGCCTTATGTGTAAAATTCTAATATCCTCATAGAACCAATGTTGAGCTCACGCATTTCTTAAACTTAACACTGAAGCCACTTGCAATGCAGACTCAATGTGTCAATTTAAAAGACTATAATCACATTTAAATCCTTTGCAGTGTCTATTATTCTGGGTTCTATAGAGAATCAAAACCAAGACACTTAGAAATGTAGAGAAGTTTATATTGACAAAGGAATTCATAACAGGAAATCAGCCCACTTAGCTGCAGAGAAAGAGAGCCCAGTCCAACTCACTTTCCTGGGTGAGATAATATTGTTCTGATGGTCCTTCCATCTCACAAATACTGGACCCACGAGCCAAAGAAGCAGAGGTGGAAGGGTGAGGTGTGATGAAGCACAGCAGGGCCTGGTGTGCAGAGTGATGATGTGAAGTGGCCAGAAGGGAAGAAAAGGGGACGACCTGCCCTCCAACAGGGTCTAATATCTGGACCACGTCCCCAAGGAGACACCCCAGGTTGTGTCCTGATGGGTAGGCTAGACTCCACTCATCGCTTCTTAGAAATGCCATATTGGCACAAAAGTCAACCAATTAGACATGGTCTTTACCTTAAAATGTACACTTTTTTCAGAACTCTCTACAATCATACCCTTCAGGAAACTCCTTCTATCTTAGGTTATTCTTCCATGGTATTCTGCATTATTTCATAACATAATGTATTATTGCATGGAAATAGGTCATTTTTTATTCTCCCCCACTATCCTACCTACGTTTTCTTTCTATTCGAGCCCTTGGTATCAGCTCATTTTTTTTACTCTTTCTCTCCCCCACTATCCTACAAGCCCATGCTTCTCTCTGCTGTAGCATAATTACAGATGCTTAAGGCTCATATGATGTGCTGTAACTAACCTTCCTCTTAAAGGCTCATGGTTTAGAAAGGTTAAATGTTGTCTATTAGTCCCATTTGCTTCCTAATAAGATTTCTTCGCTCTGAGCAAAAGGAGCAACTGTGGAGCTGAAAGTATCGGCATATTCACCTGTGCTGGTAATCCGGTCAAGTATGTCCTACTGTGAGCTGGTTTGGACCATGAGCAGGAAGGTGTAGAGCCTCAGCTTTAAAAGACTTTAAAGTGGTCTTGGCAGCACATATACTCACGTGGTCTTCTGTTTGTCTTCAATTACCTTGTTCATGTGAATGAAGCTGCTTTAAGTATAACCCACTGCCATCAAGTGGATTCTACCTCAGCTACTGTACAGGACAGAATAGAGCTGCTCCTTAGTGTTTCCAAGACGACATTTGTTTTTAATAAATCATTTTATTGGGGCTCTTACAGCTCTTAGAACAATCAATACATCCATTGTGTCAAGCATATGTTGCCATCATTCTTTTCAAAACATTTTCTTTCTATTCGAGCGCTTGGTATCAGCTCATTTTTTTACCCTCTCCCACCCTCATGAACCCTTGATAAATTATAAATTATTATTATTTTCATATCTTACACTGTCCCCTACCAAGGCTACATTTTTTACAAAAGCAAGGCAGTCTCATCTTTTTCCCTCAACTGGTGGGATTGAACCACTGACCTTGTGGTTAGCAGCCCAATGCTTATCCCTCTGCACCACCAGGGTTCCTTGCTTTTAGATAGAGGTAACTGAATCTGATTTAACAGTTTCTCAACCTTTTTTTTTTTTTGTTATCAACTGCCTGAAGAGCTTTTTTAGACATCCTTATACATTGTATGCCTAGCTATGCTTTATACATAAAAAGAGCTCCCACGAAGCAGTTTTCTAGGTTGGGGGTAATATATTCCCCCAGTTGAGAAGACATGGTTAGTATTCTGAAACTGAATTGGAGCTAGAAATTGCCCCTTTCATCTGTATGTTACAAGCGGTGGGGTCAAACTGACTAAAGTCGCTGAAGTACAATTGCTCTGGTTTCTGTATTGATAGTGTTTTCCCACGTGGGCATTAAAGACCCATCTGTTCTGGATTGTTTCTTTGCAGGTCCTAGAAGATGTGACAGGTGAAGAATTTGTCCTGTTCATGAAGATACTATCAGGGTTAAAAAGCTTGCAGACAGTGAGTGGAAGGCAGCAACTTGTAGAGCTGGTGGCCGAGCAAGCTGACCTGGAACAGACCTTCAACCCCTCGGATCCTGACTGCGTCGACAGGCTCTTGCAGTGCACTCGGCAGGCGGTGCCCCTGTTCTCTGTAAGCTGTTTTGTTTTGATCACTCTGTTATCTTAACACTGTGATGTTAAGGCTGCCCACTTTAAACTGTGAGCGCATGCTTATTTGTGAGTGTTTTCTTTTGAGGGGATTTGAGAGCCGAAGACATCAAAAGAAATTCTTTAGACGCTTCCCTACAGACTTTTTAAAAGATAGAGATTGTGTGATTATTTTATATCACTTGTCATCGAAAACATGATTTAGTCACTTCCATTTTTCCCCTTAACTGATTGGTAGAGTTGTTGCTGTGTGAAAGTCAGCACTTCACCTTTTGGATTCTGTGTCCTTGGCAGTGAGTCTGCTTGTGAAATAACACGTCAGAGGATTGTCCTTGGAATGGAGAAATGTGCACTCTGAATGTGTCACTTTACAACCCCTTCTCCCCCCAAGTTTTTCTCAGAATTGAAGAATTCAAATATGTTTAGTGGAGTGTAACTGTAATTTGAGAGAATTTTTTTAACAACTCAATATTATTTGAATTTTCAGAAAAATGTTCATTCTACAAGGTTTGTGACTTACTTCTGTGAGCATGTTCTTCCTAACCTCAGTTCCTTGACTACCCCAGTGGAGGGTCTCGATACACAGTTGGAGGTAAGAGAAAAGTTACTATCTTGGCAATGAGAAAGCATTCTTATATTTTAACACAAATTTATACCACTAATAACTTTAAGTCTAATTTCTAAGAGGTTCATTTAATTGTCTGCTCATGACTAGCCAGCAATCTATTAGCCAGGGACTATTTGCATAGAAATGCTTTATGGAATCAATTAAAGTTTACTACAGTGGGAAAATTCTGCCTTTTTTCACTGTAAGCTGTGGCTACTTTTGTATGCTAAATATTTTTAAGTACAATAAATTGTTTCTATCTCTGTGCATAACCAGGGGTGCCAGATTTATACTGAATTAACCTAGATTATCTTTTCATCTGTCTCCCGATAGAACTCATTACTCTCTGTTCTTCATGCCTTCACTGTAATGTTCACATACTTTTAAAACATTTATAATACTTTGCATCTATTTGAAATACTCTCAGCTCACTGATTTCTCTCTGAATCCTTAAATCTAGTGCAGCTCTTTAATCCAAGAGGCCTTTATTTGTTGTTGTTTTGAGAGAGAGCATGTGTGAGGGGGGTGGGGTGAGAAGAGAGATTGATTGATTTGGATAAATGTTTACCGAACATACTGGTTTTCCTGAAAGGCTCTTGATTGTTGAATATGGTCATGCATGTGCCATTTCCCACCTGTCTTTGGGATAGAGGAGAATCTAGTTGTGTACGAATACTGTCGATTGTTCCAGATGACCTGGGCCAGGCTCATCAGCTTTAAGAAAAGAGGCAATTAACTAGTACCTTGAATTAGAATCCAGAGATTAATTTAATCACAAATGAGGCCCAGTCTAGTTGAATTCTTTGCTATCAAGAGTATATTCTAAGTCAGCAGTTTTCAACCTGTGGGTTGCAACCCTTTTGAGGGTTGAATGACCCTTTCACAGGGTTCACCCGATTTATAACAGTAGCATAATTGCAGCGATGAAGTAGCAACGAAAATAGTTTTATGGTTAGGGGGTCACTGCAATGAGGAACCTAAAAGGGTCACAGCATTAGGAAGGTTGAGAACCAGTGCTTGTGTTTCTTGCTTCTCTGAATTGTTAAAATGCTTTGATCTTTTTAGCATTTGTGTTCAATAATGTTAACTGTTAGCTGAAATATCATGTATTTTGTCCTTACTCTTGTCCTTACTGCTTTTTACAGATACATTAGGAATCATAAGAAATGGGCTTTAGGGTCTGCCCTGCCACCAGCACACACTGATTTTACCCCAGTCACATAATCTCCCTGATCTTCACTATCCTCAACTATAACATGTTAGGCAGGCTTGCATCTCTGAATGTTTTTCCAGTTCAAACATGATTCTATGATTCTATAAAGCATAATTGAAAATTCCGTATATACTCGTGTATAAGCCGTATTTTTCAGCACATTTTTTATGCAGTTTTTGTGCTAAAATTAGGTACCTCAGCTGATATTCGGGTTGGCTTATACTCAAGTATATACGGTAAGCAATCGTAAACAGTTATCTAGAATCATTTTACTTTTACAGCCCTGTTCATTCAAAAATAGTATAAACAATGAATTGTGTGTTTTAGGTATTGAAACTGTTGGCAGAAATGAGTTCATTTTGTGGTGACATGGAAAAGCTAGAAACAAACTTAAGGAAGTTATTCGATAAATTATTGGTAAGATCTTTTCTTTCTTATGGCATAGTCTGTCTAATAAAATAAGATTACTTTTGAGATTATAGAGAGCCAGCCTTTGAAATTTGGATTAAACAGTTATTTTTAGCTGCTTAGGCTATATGCTGACTACTTGAGTGGTATCAGATTTCATAGCAGTTGTTTTGCCTTGCTTTTATTCTCTAGGCTAAATAAATTGTAGACACCGCTGGCACTGAGTTGACTTATACTCAGAGTTAAGCTTTTTGCTGGTGCTTTACACACAGTGTAATGCAGAATTGGTAGTAAGCTTTTGTTATAAACTTACCAAAATATTATTATCTTCATAAAATAAATCAGCTCTCATTCTTGATCATGCTTGTCTCAAAATGAATTAGCATGGTGAAAGGTGTTTAACTTTGCTTTCAAACTACCAACCAGATAGCTTTCCAATGCCAAATAGCTTTAGCAGTCGCTCAATAAACTTTGTTGTCTCAGTCATAAATGATGGGGAAAGATAATACTTGAAAAAATGTTTATCATGAATGATGTTCTAATTTGATGTAAACAATTGCTAGAAGTGGGCAAGATGGAGCATGTTGCATTTAGCCTGAACTGCTTCATCCATATCCATGTTCCTTTCAGACTTGTAGCACCTACTGGTCATTATCACATTGATACTACATACCTTTTGAATGCGGATGGAGTCAATATTAAAACAGTATGAACCAATACTCCAAAATGATTCTTTTGTAGTTAGTCTTGTGGTTAAAATAATCAACTTCATATAAAAGTCAAATTGAGTGTTGACCCTGTGACTTAATAACTTTGTCACCTTTGCGATGTCCCCCAAGTCCTGACCCTCAATTCCCTCATCCACTTAAATGTATAATTAGCTACTTTCATTGTCATTAGTGGTACTAGCTGCTGTAATGTGGGTATACATGGAGTTGTCAGACCAAGTATTGATCCAATACAACAAAAAAGCTAACTTAAACTTCTGATATTGTTTAATAATGTCTTAAAAGCAACTCAACGATTACTGTGTATGTTTACCATTAGGAATATTTGCAGACAATCATAAGGATGGCTCTGGATTAGGCAGTGTGTTGTTTTGTTAATAGGGTTGCTTCGCTTGGGGATTAACTCAAATGGCACCCAAGGACAATGGCATAGGAAATTAAAAATGTCTCAATTTTTTCTTATCAAAGGAGTACATGCCTCTCCCCCCAGAAGAAGCAGAAAATGGGGAGAATGCTGGAAACGAAGAGCCTAAGCTGCAATTCAGCTATGTGGAGTGTTTATTGTACAGCTTTCATCAGTTGGGCCGAAAACTCCCCGATTTTTTAACAGCCAAACTGAATGCTGAGAAGCTCAAAGATTTCAAAATCAGGTGATGAAGAGGTTCCCATCTTTGGCAAAGCTGTCTTAAACCTTTGTGGATTTTGTTTCAGCTTTTATTCTACCTGACCTTAGACCCCAAAAGGAGGCAGAAATGCTATCAAATCTTATCAAGGGTTCACCTCCCAGGAGTTTAAGACTAGGGGTCTGGTGGGAAGGAGAGGGTCTGATCCGGTTCTATTGTTGGGAGTTGAACCAAGCCTTCTTGCTGGCCAGCTCATGGAACCGCAAGGTCAGTGGTTCAGAACCCATCAGCAGCTCCTCAGAAGACAGTTGATGTCATGGCTTGAATCAGTCATTTCAACATACCTGGCTGAAACAAGCTACTTAAGACATTTGTAATACACTGTCCATTTTTTGTACCTAGAATCATTTTGTTCTTGTGAGTATATCATTTGAATTTGAAAACAAAATTAAAGAGATTATGTGCTAATTAAGGAAACCATTCTTCATTTAGGCTGCAATACTTTGCCCGGGGCCTGCAGGTTTATATAAGGCAACTTCGTTTAGCACTCCAGGGGAAAACAGGAGAGGCCTTAAAGACCGAAGAGGTAAGTAAGAGCACTGGCTCTCCCACATCTCTGATTGCCACGGTTTGTTACAAGTCCTAAAGATGCACAGTAATTCAGATGTGAGTTCACATAGAAATGTGAGATTGGACTGGCCTGGAAGATACGATATGACCGAAATTATCTTTATATAGAGCTATTGGCTAAGTTTTAGAAGAAGTGTTTTTCCTCACAGCTGAAATACCTGGTATTTCCAGTGTCAATGAAGTGTGTTACTGAACTTAAATGATGTATTCCAACCTCTCACTAGTGTCTCAACAGTAAATTTTACTTAAATACTTGATTAATGGCCATAATATTTTAATTTCACCTTTTTGAAACCCAAGCAACAGTTTACAATAGAAAAAATTCCTCTTCCAATTCTGTGTCATGTTATAAGTGGTTTGTCTCTAATTTTCCTTCATTTTCCTTGATCTCAACTATTTAATCACGCTCTGTCCCAGTCTTAATGAACTGTTTAAAGTGTTCATTATGTCATCCTACAGCTTAAACTGGTTTGCTTTAAAACTTTTAAGTGAATGTGGCTTAGCCCTTGTCTACTTTTCAGGTAATAAGTTTACTCTCCCAACATGTCATGTGAACATACAAAGATGATTTGCTTCCTCCTCTGCCATATCTAGACTAGTTCAGAATCCAGAAATAGAGTAAATAGTATCTACAGATTCAAACCAAAGAATTCCTTAACTGTAGACCGATTCTGAAAGCTACATCTGTTGCTGCTGTAGTTCCAAATTAGAATGGAGTGTGCATCATAAAAAGTGATTGGAATTTTAATTGTTTCCCTTTGCAGAACAAGATTAAAGTTGTTGCATTGAAGATCACAAATAATATCAATGTTTTAATCAAGGTAAGTTATCCTGCCTTCCCAGTTAACTAGCAACAGGTTGTTCGTGTGTTTGCAGGTCTGTCTGTAAGAGAGCTGTTTAAGGAGCTCTGGTGATACAGTGGCTGAGGCTTCCCCGCTTACCAAAATGTTTGAGGTTGAACTCCTGAGCTGCTTCTCAGAAGACAGATGTGGCCATCTTCTGTAAAGATGACAGCTTAGGAAACCCAATGGGGCAGCTGTGCTCTGTCCTACGGGGTCACAGCAATCAAAATGGACAGGATGGCACCAGGCTAATGGGATTGTTCAAGGGGAGATGCTATGCATTCTTGATGTTTGGTCTGTGAGAAAACTGTACACTTGTGCAACCCCCAGTGAGATTTCTAAAGCTCTTACAGAGTTTTACATCATATGACCTACTTAAAGTATATTAAAGAAGGTACTACAGAAACAAAGGGAAGCATGCAAAGTTCTTCAGCCCCACAAATTTCAGTTTGTGTCCTTAAGGTCTCTTCCACATTCCTTAAGTTCTGATGATCTCCGTGCCATTATTTGGTCATTTAGAATGATGAGTAAAGACCTGCTTCACTCACACTGTGAGCTTTATTCTACTGTAACGTCAGTGCTCTCTGTTTTGGCCACTAAGTCATAATTACCCTTTGGTTCTATTTACATTATGAAGTACCTGAGAGAATGAGAAATCGCAAAGTAGTCATTTTTTTAGACGTTAACAGTATGTTAGTCAGAAAGTGTTGGGAAGAGCAAAGAATAAGGAGAGCGAAATCAGTTATTGGGGGCCTTGCCACAGTCATGAATTGTGTGTTAAGTGGGATGTGACTTGATCAGTTCTTTGCTTTCATGGAGGTCAGAGAAAACCTGGTGTGCTTTATTTAGTCCATTCTAGTCATTGGTCATAATTCATAGTTTCTATCTCAGCAGGCTCTTCCAATTCTACAACCTAATCTTCACATCTACTGTAGTGAATCCCACTGTGACTTGAGATTTGGTGTGTTTCAGGCTGAAGCTTCTTCTGTGTTCCCGGTCTGAATAATAGAACTTTTTTTTTTTCAATTGTTTTATTAGGGGCTCATACAACTCTTATCACAATCCATACGTACATCAATTGTGTCAAGCACATTTGTACATCCATTGCCCAATAATAGAACTTTCATATGCTGTCACTCCATCTGGGAAGCTCACAGTACCGTGCATACTCGAGTGTAAGCCGACCCGAATATCAGCTGAGGCACCTAATATTTACCACAAAAACTGCATTAAAAATGTGCTGGAAAACTCGGCTTATACTTGAGTATGTACAGTATTAAAGTACTTGACAGGGACTTAATCCTCTCCATTTATTTGATGTACTAACCTTAGGTTTTGTTTGAAGGAAGTGATTCCTATCTACATATATCTTAACCCTATAACGGCTGAATTTTTTATTTCAGGGAAAAAATGTCTTTGTTTTTATTCTTTCATAGTTATCAATATATATTAATATATACATTTAATTAAATGTTACAAAAACGCCATGCTCAGCATTATAGGGTTAACTGCCAGGGGCAAAAAAACCTGGTCCCTTTTATCAGATTTCACTTTAGTATAAAAATTAAGGGTAAGTGTTTAAAAGACTGGGAGTAAATATGTTTAAGAATCCATCATTTTGAGGATATGTTATTTCAAATCTCGGTTATTGTAACATTTTTGTAAACATTTTTAATTTTGCCACATATTAATCGTGATATTTAAATCTTGTGGACTTATCTTTATTGAGAGGAAGGATGAAAAAAAAAATGTAACCAGGTCTCTAAAACTTGAATGTAAATGTAGATGCAGATTGTATCTGATTGCCCATGGTGGCTGCACCTGTGCAAAGCAGAGTACTTGCTGATGCCTTGTTGTGAACATGATACTCTGTCTTGAAACTAAAAGTTTAGAAGCAAACTTGGCTGCCATTTTCTAAATGATGTTACAGGATGCAGTTAATGAAGCAGTAGGTGTAATTTGTAAACAGTGTTTCCTGTGTGTTTTTGTTATTGTCATTTGCACTAGAGCAAGGTTAAGCTAAAGCTCCTCCTAAAATTGATCCCTAAGGTTGTATCCATTGATGGCCCTCACAAGCTCTCCTTCCTGTTACCAGAAACATTTCTCTAAGTCTTTTCATCCATTTTGTGTCCTTAGGATCTCTTCCACATTCCTCCTTCGTATAAGAGCACAGTAACATTGTCCTGGAAACCAGTACAGAAGGTTGAGTTGGGGTAAGAAATCCTTTTTTTTTTTTTTTTTAGTTTTGAGTGTTATTAGAATTTGTGTTTCACATACCTTTACACAATAGTCATTATTGGTTAAACCATATTTAATTAATTTAAATATTGAAAATGTCAACTCTTAATATGAATATAGAATAGTGAAATATGTGACTTGGTGAAACTCTGGTTTTCTGCATATTTCACTTTTGACAGTGACTACAATAACCAAGCCAGTGTTAATTGGACACACCAGAGTGTTGCTCATTTTTCTCTTTTGTGACTGTCATCTATATTGTGTCTGTGATAGCTAATATGCTGAAAATCATAGACATTGATAGCCTCTGATATGACAGAATGCTTTAATATTGTTTTTCTTACCATTGTAGGCAGAGAAGAGCCAATGAAGATACAACATCAGGCTCACCACCCAAGAAATCTGCAGCAGGACCAAAAAGAGATGCCAGACAAATTTATAATCCTCCTAGTGGGAAATACAGCAGCAACTTGGGGAACTTTAATTATGGTGAGCGTTTCCGTTTGGGTAAAAGCATATTTAAAACCTGGCAGAGATAATGGTTGTTATTATACCGTTTCCCCGAAAGTAAGACACCCCCCTCCCCAAAATAAGACCTACTTAGAGTTTTGCCTCTTGCTGAAATATAAGGCATCCTCCGCCCTAAGGCCACCCAAAGCTACGGTAACTCTGGACTCTGGACTGCAGCGGCGGTTGCCACCGCGCAGCTCACTGTTCATGCCAGCGTAGCTGGAGCAGACAGGAAGTATGAGGTCTCTTTTAATCAGAGAGCCGGCAAAAAGAGTTCAACAATAAATGTGTACCGTATTCTTCTTCATGGAAAAGTAGGACATCTCCTGAAAATAAGACCTAGCGCATCTTTGGGAGCAAAAATTAATATAAGACACTAATATTTTTGGTACTTGGTTGTAATTTTAAATTATCTATTGTATCATGGCTCTCAGATGCATTTTCAGGTCTAGTTTTGGGAATTCGGGCTGTTGGGAAAACGACTGACTTCAGTCCCTTCTAGCTCACCCCAGTGGCCTCACAAATTGAGTTGAACATGTAGCACCATGTAGCACTTGGGAAAACATGCCTCTCGAAGTCAGTGACCCCAATACAGAAAAAGAAAGGAAATTGCCAGGAACCATGAAGGTATTGTGGAAATACAAACTAACCCTTCACAATGAAACTCTTCAAAAAAACAAAAACTGGTCACTCAATACCGTAGAAGTGGCTACACCAGCTGATTACTAAAAGGAAATAGCCAATTTTTAAAAAGATGCTAAAAAAAAAAAAAAAAGATGCTCATATCTAATAATACAGTACATTTCATATATTCATTCATTAGATATAGCTAAACAATTGAGATTATTTCAGTTTTAACATTAGAATCTATGACAAAAATGGGCTGCAAAGTTAATGTGGAAGTTATTCAAGATGGAAAAATGGAATTGAAAGAGAATGGAATTTTTCCATGTCCTCTTGTAAGGCCCCCCCCACCCAGATATACCTAACATTATTTATATATATATACATGTACATACACACATAACATGAGCACTCTAACTCATAGCTAATGAAGCAGTAAAGTATCTTGTATGAGACTAGGTTTGAAATATGACTGAAACCAAAGAAATCTGCCTGCTTATTTCAAGTGGAAGGTATATTTTTCTGTCTTAGCCAGTGACTTTTCTGCTAATTCCTTGGTGATTACAACAATATTAGCATTTCACTGTCTTTGGTAATGAGTGGTAGACACCGAAATACAAATTAGTGTCATGGTTATCATGAGTGCACTTGGGTAGCTCTGCTTCAGTGGATGTGATGCTGTTTTTAAGAACAGCATAAGCTGGACAGACTACCAGCTTTGCTCTTAGAGGACGTCCTGTCCTGCTCCACACAGAGATGAGAGCTGTGTTGGCTGTTATCAGCAAGGCCCAAGCAACACCTAAACCCGATTTCGCTTTTTCTCAGAACAGAGAGGAGCCTTCAGGGGAAGTAGAGGTGGCCGAGGCTGGGGAGCTCGAGGAAATCGCAGTCGGGGAAGACTCTTCTGAATAAAACATCACATTCTTCCGCATCATCATGAGCTTACTATTCTTAAATTCTACTACTCGTTGGATTGCCGGGGATGTCTCTTTCAAAGGACTGCTGCTTTCAGCTAAAACTTACTGTTCTTTATACCTTTGTATGTATGATACTTTTGTAACAAACCATGGTTGTGTCCAAGGTAAAACCACAGCGATATTTTTGGATGCTCTGTCAACAATCCTGACTTGTTTTTGCAATATTGCCATTAGCCGAACTTCGTTTTGTGAATCTCTTACTTTAAACTAACTTGTTGAGAACAGTTCAAATCTAACTTGTCATTCTTCGGTGTATTTCTCCAAACTGGCAAAGGGCATTAGCTTTGAAAGGTGACTCATTTCCCTTTTCCCTCTGCCTGTTCTCTCACCCAGTATATGGAGAAGGGCAGTGGTCAATCTGAACATTTTACTTCTGATGGTTTTTTTAATAAGTTGCTAGGCAATAGTGCAGCTTTCCTTCCTAGCATTATAAAAGTCACACCCTTCCGAATTTTCTTAAATTGTAGAAGTGAAACTTTTTAAAGAAGAAGTTCCTTTGCACTGCGTAACCTACTCTTCTTCATATGTTGTGATGTAAACTTTTGAATGTGGAATCTTATTCTGGAGAATAGAAGCAGGTATGTTTAATACACATACAGAAATACATACATAGCATATATATGTAAGGATATATATGCATGCCGTGAAACTTGACTGCACAACAGGAATCATTATTTTTAAATTCCAGGAACGGGTAGTCTTTGACACAGTGATTATCCTTTTGAGGCTGAACCCATTTTTGATTTGTCATCTAGATGTGCTTTTTTCCCCAAGAGCGAGGAATTTGAGTCTGCTGCACCTGCTTCATTTTTGTTACTTCCAAGTAAAAGGCTGTGTTTTCAGAGATCCATGAGGAGATAGATCCCTAGTGTTGAACAGTAGCCAGAATAGGAAACTGATGTCCGGACAGGTTCCTGCAGGAGGAGGCTAGGTCATCAGAATCTGGGGAACTGACAACCAGGGCTGCCCAGGAAACAGGACTTGATAACATGGAGTAGTGATGAGAACGAGATACTCTCTCATGTTTTTGCCACTTTCAAGATTTTAACTTCTCAGGTTATTAATCAAAATTAATCGAGTACGTTAGCCAATAGCTCTTAGGTTAAAACAATGGACAGGGGGTTTGTGGAGTGTTTACTGTCATGGGCAACTGTAGTAGCATAGGCTCTTGGTCTGCATTTGAATGTTTCATATATTTTTTGTTCCACAGTTAATCTTCCTTCCTCAAGTTTGCTATTCAAATCAAATCTTTAATGACATTTACCTAGAAGTTTGAGGTATTTTTGGGAGAAAAGTGCGCATTTCCAATGCAGGTGTCTTCCCTGTTGCTTATTAATGTTCTCTGAGTTGCTTCTACTTGGGGGAAACCCTTTTGCTAGAATTACTGCATAATATTTATAGGAAAAAGATTTCTTTCAGGCTAGAATGATACAAGTGAGTAAAGGAAGTTGGTCAGCTTAACTCTGGAGTGGTGGCAATAATCTCTGAACATTCCAAAAGATGCTGAGCTGAACCTAAGCTTTCTTAAAATCTGAACAGACATAGGAACCTGGCAATTGTCCTTTGAACTGTGACCAGCTAGTGGGCATCAAAGGTATATCAGTCAGTGGCCTAAAGCCATTCAAGTATAGAAACAGCTATAAACATCTGAACAATTAAGGGTAACTATTTTGTCTTTTTTTTTTTTTTGTAAACTCAAAGCTGAGCAGAAAAGACTTCACTTTCTAAAGGTGAATATTGAGTTTGTTTCTTCCCTCACTGTTCCCCTTCCATGAAGCAATAGTGTACAACTTAGGTTATGTTTGGCTTGAAAAAATTTGAATGAAAAAGTTCATGCTATTGATTTTCTTTTGCAAGATGCCTGTTTATCACCTGTTCCGATATAAATGTTTCCCTATGCTTTTGAAATAAATTTCCTTTTGTAATTTTGTTTTATGTGTTGATGGATTATGATTACCATTGCTTTGCTTTCTTGGATAATCATTAAACTGGTACTGACTTCTCAAAAGAGTGTGGTGGTACAGTGGGTTACAAGTTGGGCTGCTAACTGCAAGGTCAGCAGTTCTAGACCACCAGTCTTGCCAAGGGAGAAAGATGAGGCTTATTCCCATGAAGTTAGAAAGCCTTGGGAACTATATGTGGGATTTATAGGGTTACTATGAGTTGGAATTGACTCAGTGGCAGTGAGTTTGGTTTGGGGTTTGGCATTGTTTCTTAGGTGCCATGCAGCGTATCAGAGCATGAAAATCCAACTATGGACAGCACAGCTCTCTAGTTCAGTCTGGAGACAGTCTCTCATGTTCATTCTTTTATAGTTCTGCTTTGGGTTTATTCTTAGAAGCTAATACACTTCTGAAGACAAGGATTTGTCTGTTAAAATAAAACATCAAATAAATGGTCATTATGAATAAATCATTCCCATCCTCAAATGAACAAATTGGAACTTCCAGAACTCCCATCCTAAAATGAACAAATTGGAAAGGATGGTTGAGAGTTTGAAATTCAAGGTTTGAGTGAACCAGGACAAGAAAACATTCCATTGATGACCACGTGCAGTTCAGTGACTTAAATGCCACCGTATGCTGATGACTCCCATATTGATGTTGACCATGATTTGCCTGGATTGCAAATACAGCTTAATTGGGCTGCTTGCCATTATACCTTACAGTCTGTCCTAAACACAGCAGATATATATAAAACATTCATATAAAGTAAGACAGATCAGCGTCATAGGAACCCCTTCCACGCTGTTCCATGGCTGTTTCAGAATAAAGCCAAAAGTCCTTGCCAAGACTTTCATTTGAACTTTTGTGAACTGGGTCAAGGTTTACAGAGTAGATTGACATCACTTTTGCATTAGAATGTCACCAGTGGCCCCATTTCCATCATTCTTTGCCCATCTCCCCCTTGGATGATGTCTTCCTCTTCACCCACATTTATACCTCTAGCCTGTGACCCCACTCCACCCCCAGTAACCATCAAAGACTGCTTCCTCTGTGTGATTACCTTTTCCAGACTCTTCATAATAGTAGTTTCTTAAACTGTTTGCCCTTTCTGTGCTTGGCTAATCTCACTAAGAATGTTGTCTTCTGGGTTCATCCATTTGGAGTCTTCGACACTGCACAGTACTCCACTGTGTGTATGTGCAAGTTTATCCATTCTTCCATTCATGACCTGTAGTTGGTGTCACCTTTTTGCTATGGTGAGTAGTGCTGCAGCTACATATGCATCGATTCATGCTGCGATCTTAATTCTTTAGGATGTATACCAAATAGAGGAATTGCTTGGTCATAGGTATTTCTAAATTGAGGAAGCACTGTGGAAGCTTTACATAGTGGCTACACTGTTTGACAGTCCTGTGAGCCACGAATGAGATGGGATTCTCAGCACCCTCTCCATTTGTTTGCTGGGGGTTTTTTGGGGGGAGGAGGGTAGGGGGTGTTGAACTGTGCTATCAAAGCTAAGGTGAAGTTGTTTCTCGCTATTGTTTGGTATCTCTTGAATCTTACCATGGCTTTTAATCTGATCTCAGCTGCTAAGCCTCTTCAGTCACTCTGTCCCTGCCAGTTGGCTTCCTGCACATGAGATCAAGACATACTACTGCTTAAGAGTCTTAACATTAGTTTTCTCTGCCAACTTTTTCTTCCATTTCCTTCTAAGATGAAGGATGTCAAGAATCCCGTTGAATACTGCAGTGCCATTTTCTTTCCCACCCAAGACTCCAAATCCCACTGATCCTGCTGTATTTTTTTCTCATAGATTTACCAACTTCTAACATACCATGTAAGTATTATGTATCATTTCCTGTCCCCTCCAGGTGCAGAGTGGAGGGATGTGAAATAATGCACAGTAAGGATTTCTGTTTTGTTCACTGATAATTATAAGCATCTAGATCAGTGCTTGGTGTGCACAGTATGCTTTCACAAGTATTCCGTGAATCACTGGAAGGCAGCCTGTTACCCCGGAAGATAACTATGGCAAACCAGGCAGACAAACGTCCTTGGAGGTTACCACCTAACAAGTTGATTGCAGAGAGTGATGAAGCTTCCTAATGTGATTGTGTGAAAGTAACCACAGCCTTTCAGAAATTAACTCAAACGTGACTGGCCTGGTGTGGAAGAGTATTTAAGATAAGAGTCAGCTAAACAAGTGGGGCACACTAGTCATTTAAGAATGTACAGGGTTGTACTAGGGAGTTTATATTTAAAGCTCTTAGATTTCCACCGTCCACCTCAAAACTTAGACATTCTCCATCTACTATAAGAGTGAAATACTTTCAAGTGGCCGTGAAGGTTCCATACTCTTTCTGGGATGGGGATGTTTCCCCTCTGGAACATTAGTGCTCTTGTCACTCCCTCATGCATCTGCTTAACTGACTCATCCTTCAGGTCAGACTACATGGTCCCTCTGGAGGCCTTTCCTTTCAGGTCACTGGCTGAACCCAACGGTTGTGCTCCCTCAGCACACTCTCCCTCCCCCCGTACAGACTAGAGAAAGAATTCAAACTGATCTAAACGGGGAGAAAATGGAGATTTCATTCCAGCAAGTGTGATGGAAGATAAACAATCATGTGAAATCTAACATGTCAATAAAGACCCTAGTAATTGTAGGTTGTCTCCAATGAACACAAGCACAAACCAGAAAAGCCAGAGAAATGAGTCAGCATAAAGATCTGATACTAGAAATGATCTGAGGCGAAGCCTAGATAGAATGCTACAATTTGTATTCCTCCCCACAGGAAAACAGGAACAGAGAACAAACGAGGGGATGCTATTCCTCTGGGGAAAAGCTAAAAATGGCTAGCATTCCATAGTGATAGACAAAATGAAAGCCCACCTATTCATTTTTTAAAATATGAGTAGAATGAACATCAGTTGTGAAAATCAGGATATTAAAACTTGGGGAGTATATAGATGAGTAAATCAGAGCTAGGGATGCAGTTTTTTAACCAAAACCAGAAATAGAGTAGTCAAAATACAGTTCGTCCATAGAGACTGTCACCTAATGTATTAACTATAAGGGATTTTCACAAATCATTGGCTGGTATAAGTCTATCGGGAAAATCATTTTGAAGATGATTACATGCTGTCACCTGTGGAGCTGCCATGGTGTCACTGAGTTAGACACTTGGTCCTGAATAGCTCTCAAAGTTCAGAGGGCCGCGTCTGACATGATTTTCCGAGTGAAGTTAGTGTTGAGCATTCTCTCTCCTCTCTGCAAATGGTCTGCACTTTACAAGTAATAGGCATGAGGGAGATGCACCTGCACAGCTCTGCCTGCCATAAACAGCTTCCTTACCCCCTACGCCTAACCCCTTCCCCACTCAAAAGTGCTCTTAAGAAATTAATTTACGGAGCCAGGAGAAAGGTGTGCAGGCTTTCTGTTCCCAGTGTTACAGTCTCAGAAACCCACCAGGGCAGGTCTACCCTGTCCTATAGGGTCTCAATGAGTCTGAATGGACTCAAGGACAGTTTGGATTTTCGGGGTTTTTTATTCGGCTGGTTGGTTTAGCAGACTACTACTAATCCCTTTCAGTTCAGTTTAAAAATGCTGTTTCTCCTATCAGTATTCTCCTGCCCTGAAGTCTGGGCTACCCTGGAATTCAGACTTTAATTCTGCCACGTGGCTGTATAATCTTGTCTAAGTTACTTAACCGAAGCCTGGTAAGACTGATGGGAATGGTACATGTGCAGGGCTCACTATGTATTGCATGAAATAGACAAGCTTATGTCTCCTCATTTTTCAAAAAATCATTTTATTGGGGGTTCTCACAGCTCTTATCAGAATCTATACATCCATCGTGTCAAGCACATTTGTACATTTGTTGTCATCATTTTAAAAACATTTTCTTTCTATTTGAGCCCTTGATATCAGCTCATTCACCCCCCTACCCCCAGTACCCTTGATAATTTTATTGAAAAAAATGTTTGTTCATGTTTTACACCAACTGATGTCTCCCTTCATCCACTTTTCTGTTCATCCCCCTGGGAGGGGGTTACATGTTGATCATTGTGATTAGCTCCCCCTTTCTCCCCCCACCTTCCTCCAACCCTGGTATCACTACTCTCATTTTTGGTCCTGAGGGGGTTATCTGTCCTGGATTCCCTGTATTTTCAGCTCATATCTGTACCCGTGTCTAGACATGCCCTGGTCTAGCCAGATTTGTAAGGTAGAATTGGGATCATGACAGTGAGGAGGGGGTGGGGGATAGGAGCATTAAAGAACTAGAGGAAAGTTGTATGTTTCATTCGTGCTATACTGCACCCTGACTGGCTGGTCTCCTCCTCGTGACCCTTCTGTAAGAGGATGTCCAATTGCCTACAGATGGGCTTTGGGTCTTCACTCTGCCTTCTCCCTGACTTTTTGTTCTGCGTCTTTGATGCCTGATAACTGATCCCATCAACATCTGATCACACAGGCTGGTGTGCTTCCATGTTGCTTCTGAGATGGGCTGCTTGTTTATCTTCAAGCCTTTAAGACCCAAGATGCTTTATCTTTTGATGGCCCGGCTCTATCAGCTTTCACCACATTTGCTAATGCACCCGCTTTGTCTTCAGCAGTCTAGTCGGGAAAGTGAGCATCACAGAATGCCTGGTTAGTAGAGCAAAGTGTTTGCATTGAGGGAGTACTTGAGTAGAGGCCCAATGTCCATCTGCTACCTTAATACTTAATGTCTAAATATATGTACATAGATTTCCATATCCTTATAAATGTTTACATATGTACTTGCCTGTATTTAGACCTCTATAAATATCCTTTGCTTCCTAGTCCTTTCCTCTATTTCCTTTTACTTTCCTCTTGTCCCACTATCATGTCCGACCTTCATTAATTCCTCTTGGCTACATTGTACTTGATCAAGCCCCACTTTGTTTTTGTGTTTATTATTATTTTTGCATGTCAGTCTAGATAAGATAGGCAGGATAAACTATATGGAGAGGAAAACAACAGGACCAAGGACTCAGGAGGGAGACACATGAGAGGGGGACATAGGGCAAAAGAGGGGAGCCAACCAGCCCAAGGACAAGGGAACAACAAGTTATATAATATCAATGGTGAGGAGGGTAGGATGTCTCCCCATTTTTTAAATTGACCTAAGGCTAAGTGAAACTCACACAAAAAAACCTCACTCCTGCACTAGCCCAAGGTAATGAGTTTTATCATCACAATGGAAGGCAGGCTTGTAATTGCCCTTAGGCTAATTCTTGTTTAAACTACCCCTCTTCAAAACACAAAGATGCAAGTCTTTTTTCTCTTCACCAGGGAGGCTGGGATCTTAAAACAAGGCACTTAAGATTTTACCTAAAGTGAAGGTGCAGTGTGAGGGTCCCATGAGGAACAAAGAAATATGGTGCAGTCTAGGGAGTTAGAAATCTCTTACTACGGTCTTGCACATTGAAGCATCCCAAGGAAGGATTTCAACTTCTGACTGGGTTATGAACCAAATCCATTCACCTGACTCCAAACAGCATCTTAGAGGAAGAAGTGCCTGGTTTGGCTATTATTATTTCTGGGGTGTCCTCATGAGAGATTGAAATTTGTGAGCATCATTAGAGCTGATCCAGATAAGACAAAAATAGAGCATCTCATTTGCCGGCAGTGTTCTAAGGACCAAAGAAAATGACCAGTGTTCAGGAATCACTGACATTCAGCTATGTGGCGGTAAAGTTCACCTGGGAAGAACGGCAGCTCCTGAACCGTGCTCAGATGCTGTATATGGATGCGATGTTGGAGAACTATTGCAACCTGGTTTCCATTGAGATCTACAAAGTTGATGATCATTTGGTTGAGCACTCGCAACATGAAAGAAGTGTGGACAGAACTGAACAATGCTATAAATTTAATACATTGGAAAACATTCTTCACAGGGATCTACATATAACCTCCTCTATGGGGGATGGGCAACAGAAAAGTGGGTGAGGGGAGATGCCGGGTAGTGTAAGATAAGATAAAGTAATAATTTGTAAATTATTAAGGGTTCATAAGGAAGAGGGGAGCGGGGAGGAAAGGGGAGGTGAAAAAGGAAAATGAGCTGATTCCAGGAACCCAAGTGGAAAGCAAATTTTGAGAATGATGAGGGCAACGAATGTATAAGTGTGCTTTACACAATTGATGTATGTATGGATTGTGATGAGTTGTATGAGCCCCAATAAAATGATTTTTTTAAAAGAACAAAAAAAATAAAAGCTTTTACCTAAATATATTATTTTTTCTTCTGTCAATACTGCTTAGTGGTGTATGAATTTTTGACCTTTTTTTGTTTTGTTTTGTCTTTATTTCTTCTGCTTGCTCCCTAAATGACAGAAAAGGTGTGGCCAAAGACAACCCCTGCTGCATGCTGTCTAGTGGACCGGTCCGTTTAAAGGTTCCCTCTGCATTCTGGCTAGCCTGAAAATAAAGACTTCGCATAATTAAATTGGACATTGTAATGGCCTTCATTTACTCGAACCCACAACACTAAGTGCCTAACAAATGTTTGATGATTCCATTGCCGCCACTAAGGAACTTCAGAAGCAGGCAAGGGAGTGCATTTCTGCCCATGAGATGCAGAGCATAAAGGGACTCTCACTTCTCTAAGGAGCCCTGGTGGCATAGTGGTTACGAGTTGGGCCGTTAACTGCTAACTCAGTGGTTCGAAACCACCAGAGGCTGGTTTCGAAACCACCACAAGGCTTTCTACTCCTGTGAACAGTGAGTCTCAGAAACGCACAGGGGAGGTTCTACCCTGTCCTATCTGCTCTCTAGAAGTTGGTTCTGACTCCATGGCAGTGAGTTTGAATCACTTCTCTGTTGTCTGAAACACTTCCTGTTGTCTACGTTTACATTCCTTAATGTAACATACAGGAATCCTTTATAGCCACCCACCAAATTCACCCCACTCTTAACTGCTTATTCTGCCTCAACTGCCAAGGTTTTTTGTACCTGGCTGGTTGCTCTCTTTTCTATAAACCAAACCAACCCACTGCCATCGAGTTGACGGACCCATAGGGGCCCTCTATGTAGGGTTTATGAGACTGTAAAGCCCCTTGAGAGTGTATAGCTGCTGCTTTCTGAGGAGCAGCTAGTGGGTTTGAAAGGCCAACCTGGAAGTTATCAGCCTACTGCCTATCCCACCTGGACTGCTTTTCACTGCAACTTACTCGGCTCCAACACGCAGGGAGCCTGTGGGACGGAGTAGAAATGCCTGCGTGGCTTTATGAGACTACCGTACTGTTGAAGGAAGTAGAGGCACCATCTTTCGCCAGTGGAGCAGCTGGCAGTTTCGAATTGCTGACCTTGCTATTAGTAGCTGAATGCGTAACCCAGTACATCACCGGGTTCCTTGCCCACATGGTCCGTCCTGTGTGTGGTTCACCTGCCAGTGTCCTACTAGATCACACGGTGCTCCACTCTCAGGGTTATAGGAAGTGTTGTCCACCCAATGCCCAGTCTTATAGCACAGGGTAGGGCTGCACCTATGGGTTTCCAAGCCTGTCACTCTTTATGGAAACAGCCTCCTCTTCCCCTTCAGAGCAGCCTCTTAAAGAAGCTGTATCAATGTGGTTACAGCACAGTGAGTGCAGCCATCTTGAATTCCCAGTAGCCACCACCAGAAATTAAAGAGATATATTATAAATCATCCCCCTGCAGCATAAGGTAATTCTATTGGTAGTGACATTAATTTAGCCAATGGTATAGAATTTAAAACACCTGAGAAAAGGAAATTATACAAGTATAGGCAAGCTTCAGGCCACAAACTTGAAATATTGGCTTATACAGATAAAGGTCTTAAGTGACTAAACAGATGGTAGCTATAAAATGAACCAGAGACATATACAAACCATTGACATATGGGTGTATTTGGGGCTTGAACTCAATTCTAGCCCGTTTAAGTACAACTGGTTTTTTATGGCATGGCCCTGCTCAATGTTCGCTCCCATGAAAAGATCACTCAAGATATGGGTGCTATAGCAAAGTGTGAAGAAACTAGATGGTTCCCGGCTATATGGGGTCTTAAAAGTTTGTTTTAAAACAAGAAGCTACCTAAGTGAAGCATCAACTAAATCCACATGGGTTTCTGAAACTGTAACTCTTCAAGGGAGCTGAAAGTCACAGCTTTCTCCAGGATTAGCTGCTGACTGGCCTTGGGGTTAGGAGCCAGCACATAACCCACCAGGGTAGCTCTGATCGGAGTTGAAACAGGCTGGGCAGCAAAGGGTTTGGTTTGAGTAACCTCCAGGTGACAGGATGCTAATCTCCAAACCTCTAGCCTGGGGAGTGCTGTCCAGGACACTAGCCCGATGCCCAATCCGAATTCTGATGCTCAATTCAGCCTAAAATATCTTGAGTGTGAAGACTTTATACCCCTAAAGTATTCGGTAAAACTGCTCATTAACATAGAGTCCCCACTAAACTCGTAATACTTCGGCCTTGGAGCTTTTTTGTTGTGTTGTTTGGTTTTACTTTTTTAAGACCACATCTGTAATCTTTTAAGACGGCGTACCACTTCTATTGGCCAGCGTGGCCCTGGTTTTACAGCCTGCCTCATCCTGGCGCGTCCACCAACATAAATCTTTAGCATGAAAGGTACCCGATCTCTGTCTTGCCCCCCATGGTTCGAGAGCACCCCTTTTCCTTCCCAGCGCCACTAGGCGCAGGTGTCAACTCGATGGCGGGGAGTTTGGTTTCGGACACTTGCACCACCACGAGTAAACAAGCAAGCGTATTCATTTGTAACAAGACAGGGTTTATTTGAAGACATGGAGGACATTACTTCTCTACCTCTGGTTCCCGCGCCCCGAGACCGCATCTCCGGCAGCACTGGAAAGGCAGCAACGCGGAGAGAAGGCCCGCGGGCCGAGCAGGGGGGAAAGGCGG
>NW_022103958.1:7994532-8008802 GCF_000313985.2 Echinops telfairi | reverse complement strand
GGTGGCGGCGCCGGGGGTGTGCGGGTCCCCGGGAGGGCACGGCGTCGCTCGCCGGCGGACGGCCCCCTGCCCCTCTGGCACGTGTTGGCATTCGCCGTGGTGCTGCTTCCCCTGGTACCGTTAGCCAGGTGTGCAGGGGCTCCTCGGAGAACGCGGACGCGCTCGCACGTGCACGCGCCGGCCCGAGGAATGCCCTTGTTGCCCCGTACACTTTGCATTGGGTTTTTACCCAGTTCCTACGACCCAGTCCGTGCCCTCGCCCTCCCCCACCCCCTGCCCCTGCCTGGAGGAGAGGCGATTTCTTGGATTCGCTTCAACCTGAACTAATTCCTCAGAGAAGGGGCTGCCTTGCTTATATAACTTTCTGCTCGCCGGCACGGCACGCTGCTGCCGATGGAGTGTCGGTGTCTGTGCTGTGTTGCAGAATCGTGGCAAACTTAGGGCATCCGACAAAAGCGCGAGAGCCAGCCGGCAGCTAGCAGCAAACGTTTAGAAAGTGAAGTGTGTGCCCCGAGGCGAAGCAGCTTAACGATCTCAAATGTTCTTTTTTTAACCATCGTGGCATCCCATCGCCGGCCCTTGGGGTTGTGTCTGACGGGTGATGATGCCGGGAACACACACAAACACTGCAAGGTTTGCTAGGTACATGGTTCAGATTTGGATTGTCCACGTGATGCTGAATCCTCCCACAAGCATCAATTTTAAGGCCAGTCTTGATGTCCGCGGGTGCCTTCGAACAGATCTGAGAAGACTGTTGGGTAGCAGTTTCTCTCTGTAGGACCTAGGCCAGAGGACGTTTTCTTTTCATGGCCATTCCAGCTGAGGTGTGTACTTACTGTGTGTTTCAGACGCAAGTTCTTTGTTGAGCATGAGGTTGGGAATCTTAAGTGAACCTTGGTGGCCTTGTTTCCCCCGCCAGTGGTTTCCTCTCAGGCCCTGGTGAAGTGAGACATGGAATTAAGTCACTCCTGGTGCAGCTTGGGGAGCCCTTTTTATTTTCTTTTATCGTTTTATTAGGGGTTCATACAACTCTTATCACAACCCATACATACATCAATTGTGTAAAGCACGTTTGTACGTTGATTGCCCTCATCACTTAAGCCCCTGGCATTAGGTCTTGAGGAGCCCTTCTGCCGCCTCTTCTGCAATATTGGTTTTGGCCACAGCTATTTATACTCTCTGACATTGACTTCTCCTTCCCATTCTGGTGTCCTGCCACTCAGCAGAGAAAGTAGACCATCCCCAAAGTGAACGCCGGTGGAGATGTATTATTTATGTGGTGCACTTTGCAAGGGGAAAGTTGAATCTGATTACATCTGAACACCCTCTTCCTTTCTATGTTGGAGACATGTAGTAGTGCGGAGAGGTGGGGTTATTGGGGACCTGTCTCAGAAAGGGGAGGAAGGATTGGCTCTCCTGGATCTCTGCCAAAGCACCCCGACTGTAAGCTGTTTGCTTGTTGGTGTCTACTGGGGAATTGATTAGGCTTAAAGCCGCATCAGGTTTCTGAGTGTACAACATGTCTTCTTGATAAAGGAGCCGTTTCTGCGAAGTTTCCGAATCGTGGCTCTATAGCTTTTACTGTGCCCAGGGAGCCACCAGCTTTCAGACCAGAGGAAACAAAGGTAGTGTTCAGCTTCCCAATTTAGATTGTGATATGTTAATGTGACCAGGACCCCTGGTGGTGTAGTGGTTACACATTGGGCTGCTGACCCAGAAGGTCAGCAGTTCAAAACCACCAGCCACTCTGAGGGAGAAAGAGGAGGCTTTCTACTTCAATACAGAGGTAGAGTCTCGGAAGCTTGCAGGAGCAGTTCTGTCCTGACCTCAGGCCTCGGTGTGATTTGGAATCCACTGGGTGCCAGTGAGTTGTGTTTGGGTTTGGGGTCCCTTGAGTGGCATAAGTGGCTCAGCCCCACCCACTAAATTAAAGAAAACATGGCAGTGTGAACTCACCCCGAGGCACCTCTGAAGGAAAATCTGGGGATTTTAGGGGAAAAACTCTGAGGAGTGCAGTGCAACTGTGGCACATGGGGTGAGGAGGAGGGGTGTCGCCATGAGCTGGAATCACCTGGACAACTATTCGAGGTGGCTGTTTCTCCTCATCAGTGACAAGGCAAAGGGCAAACGGAAGCAGTCATTCTTAGAAAACTAAAATGATAACTGTTTATTGTTGCTTCTCTAAAAATCAGTGACAAGGCTAAGGTCCAGCCAAATTAAGCAGTTATTGGAAAATTAGAATGGCAAATGTCTCTTGTAACTCATCCCCTGCTGGTTAAACACGTCCAAATTAGATGTCATAGCAGACCATTGTTTTTCACAGTAAACGTGGAGAAAGTCTTACAAATGAGCTGTCTGAATCACGGAAGGTGCAGGTTTCAAGAGAGACATTCCCCATCACTTTAGTTACAGCCTGTGAATACAGTAAGGAGTCTTTCCCAGGAGAACAGTACAGGTCATTTAACACAATACAGATGGTACCCACAGGTTACAAACTGCAAACTTGTTCACACGCGGTGTTGCTGTGTGCTGCCCATCCCATCCCAGTCCATCTCCTAACAGGGTAGAAGTGCCCCGTAGGGACTCCCAAGACTGTCATCTTTATAGAAGCGTTGTCGTTCTCTCCCAGAGCAGTTGGTGGGTCCAAACCACCAGCCCTTGTATTTGCAGCCCGGTGCTTAACCACTGTGCCACACGACTTTTTTAAACATGGATACCCACTGCCATCACTCTGGTTCTGACTCACAGTGACCCTCTAAGTGTTTCTGGGGCTAAGAATCTTTATGGGCGCAGACAGCCTCGTCTTAGCAGGGGTCTGAGCCACTGGCATTGCAATTAGCATCCAAAACTTAGCCAAAACTTAGACTTCTTGTGAACATGCATCAAGCTCCAGTACTTTAAACTCACTGCCATTGAGTCAGCTCCCACTCATCGTGGCCCCATATAGGACAGAGTAGCACTACCTTTTGGGTTTCCAAAGCTGTCTGCTTTTACAAGTGCAGAAAGCTTTGACTTTCTCCCACTGACCAACTGACAGGTGCAAACTGCTGACCTTGCCGTTAACAGCCACGAGGAACCCACTACATCATGAGGGCACCCTTAACATGCATCACTCTCTCCAAACTCATCACCGAGTCCATTTTCAACTCATTAGCTACCACCACTGTGGGTTTCCAAGACTAAATTACTACAGTAGAAAGCCTCATTTTCAACAGAATGGCTGGCAGTTTCTAACTGCTGAGCTTATGGTTAGCAGACCAGTGCGTAGCCACTCCTCCACCAGTCTCCTTCGAAATCCAGCAATCTTGTGGATGTCAGAACAAGGGAAGGATACATTCTTCCAGGCTGCCTCCTCAAGACGTGGCTGGGGCTGCCTGTGGCGGCAGTGGCTTTCAGAGTCGTCCTTCCTTCCCACAGCCCACGCTACTGCTAAGAAGCATAGCTTCCCTTGTTTTTAATTTTTATTCTTTTTATTACAAAATAATAGAAATGTCTGATATATATATATATATAAATGGGAAGCTATTGTCTTTTTAAAAAACTTCTTATTGTGAATTGGTTGAAAGTTTTCAGAGCAGATCAGTTATCCATTCAACAGTCTGGACACATTGTATTTTTCATCTCCTTGGTGCAGTTCCCACAAAGTAGCTTCACTTAGCTTCCTTTCCTGTGTCTTTTCTGCCTCTCGTAATCCTACTGGACTTTGTCCTTGGGTAAATACTGCCCTTTTGGCCTCAAATGGTTGACTATTCCAAGGTGTGCATATCTCTTCAGTGTTATTCTTCCCCTGTAGACTTATTTATTGTTTGGTGGACAGTTGAGCTGGAGGGAAGGGGGGGCAGGAGCCAGAGGTCTGACCTTTTAAAAATAATAATAACTTAGCCTTGTTCCACATTTTCCTCCCATTCTATCCAATACCTTTTATTGTGATCCCTTTTAAAGCAGTTGGGAGTGGTAGCCGGGCACCATTTAGTTCTTCTGGTCTCTGGGTTGTTTCTATGCCCCTTTGTTTTTTTCTCACTCTTTGTTCTCACCAATAGTTAGCCCATTAGATGACTCTTCACGACCCCAGTCACTACTCACCCAAGTAGGATGAAGTAGCATTGCTTTTATAGATTATGGTATGCCAAACTGACCTATATGTCCCCCAAAGCTATGGTCCTGAGCTACCAGGCCCTATGGCTCATTGCCTCAAGGTATTTAGCCATGTCTCTGAACTTTATATAACTTGCTCCCCCACCCCTGTATGCTCTGCCACCTTATTGGACATATTTGCAGATATGGTAAAACGCACATGTACAAATATCATCTGTCAAGCCTATATGTATATATTTGTGGACATACTCCCGCTCTGTTCCACCTTTTCGGCCCACATCTACTCTCAGTTTACTATGCACACATCTACTCTCAGTTTACTATGCACACATCTACTCTCAGATTACTACCACTGTAAGATTGCAGAGATGGCAGTCCTTACCCGAATCGTGCACTCCTCCCAGTGCCTTCCCTTCACCCTGCTTAACATACCACTAGCCAATGACTTGCCCTCTTACCCCTGGTAACCACTAAGGAGTGCTTCTTTTAGTGCAACACCCAACTTGTAATAACATGTTTCTTCTTTGACTTTTTACAGTAGTGGTTTCCTAACAGTAGTTGTCCTTTCGTGGTTGGCTTATTTCTCTCCACAGAATTTCCTTCAGTTTATGAGGTGTTTTGCAGATTCATTGTTATTCTTAAGCATTGCATAACATTGTGTGTATGTACCGTAGTTAATCAGTTCTTCCATTGATGGGCATTTAGAGTGTTTCTATCTTTTTGCTCCTATGAACAGTGCTGCAGTGAGCTTGGGTGTACATAAATCTATTTATGCTCCTTTTTATTTGTCTAGGATATATAGGGTCACTGAGAGTTGGCATCGACTCAAGTGAGTGAGTGGTTTTCGTTGAGGATATATACTACATAGAAGGAATACTGAATCCCATGGTATTTGTATTTCCAGCTTTCTAAGAAAACACCATGCCACTATCCACCCCGATCGCACCATTTCACTGTGCCATCAGCAGTGTATGCAGACTCATCTTTCCACACACTCTTACCAGCTTCTGGGGTTTTTTCTTTTTTTTTTTTGAACTTTGCTATTAGTGCTGGGTGCGATGATATCTCGTTTGGATTTGCATCTCTCTCAATAGCTAATGATTTCAAGCATGTCTTTATGTTTGTATATCTTCTGAATGTCTTCTTTGATGAAGTGTCTCGTTTTGCCCTATGCCCATTTTTAATTGGATTATCTGTATTTTTTTGTTGTTGAGGGGTTGAAGTTTCATGTAAATTTTAGAGATTAGTACCTTGTTCACTATGTTATTGCCAAAAAGATTTCCTCAGTCTGTGTGTTCCACTTACTCTTGAGGTGAAATCTTGAGGAACACACACGTGTCCAATTTCTAAGAGGTCCCAGTCCGACCGTTTGTATGTTTCCAGTTACGTTAATAGTATACATATACCATGTGTTAGGGACCCATAAATGTATCCCTGATTGTTCATTGATGATGCTTATAATTCCAGGTCTTCTACTCAGGGCTCTGATCCATCTTGACTCTGTTTCCATATATGATATGTGATATATAAGTCCTGTATCATTTTCCTACAAATGGATAGCCAGTTTTGCAGCACCATTTGGTAAGGAAGCAATCCCTACTCTGATTTGCAAGTTTCTGCCTTTTGTCAAAGATCAGTTTCCCTTTGGGGGATGGCTGATTTCAGGGTGCTCAGTTCTGTCCGCTTGTCTTTGGGTGTCCACCAATGTACCAGAGCTGGGGACTGTTTTGAGTGCTGTGACTCTAGTGGGTTTTGAGAAGGTGCACTCTGCTCCGTATGTACTGGTTGCCACTGAGCCGCATTGGCCAGGGAATCCTTGGGCTGAGATGTGAAGAGAAATGCTCATATCATTATCTTCCTTTCTCATTTGGTCTGGGAACATCTAAGAAAAGGTGCCTTCTTTTCCTGTACCTCTCGAACTCTGCACACTTCCCCCTACTTTGAGCTGTCCCAGTGTCAGCTTCTCTGGAAACTTGCAGGACCCTTTCATTTTATTCAAGGACCCTTAACTTGAGGTCCAAAGAGCCCTTGTGGCATACAAGGGTTAAGGATTGGGTTGCTTGCCTTAAGGTCAGCTGTTCAAACCCACCAGCCACTCTCTGGAGAAAGATGAGGCTGTGTGCTTCTTTAGAGATTTAAAGTATCCAGAAACCCTAAGGAGTGGTTTTTCTCTTGCCCTGAAGGGACGCTGCATAGGAATTGACTCAACACATTTAATTCAGTTACATTGATAGTTGAATAAATGTTTCTGAATGAGTCTAAGAGCCTAACCATTACATACCCCATCATTTCTGTGGGAAAAAATTATGACCCAGGTTCTATATAACCTGTTAGCAAATAAACTCTCAAAAATTCTACTAGTTTGCTATAGATTTCTTCTATTAAGAAGTTGTACCTCCACCACTGGGTTCATTGTTTGGGATTTCTCTGTCTTCAGTGGAACTCTAGTATGAAAGTAACTAAAGGATCAGAGGAGTCTGGTGGTACAGCTGTTAATTGCCCGACTATTTAACGGAAAAGTCAGCAGTTCAAACCCACCAACAGCTCTCTAAGAGAAGAGACCTGGGGATCTACTCCCGTGAAGATCACAGCCTGGAATACACAATGGGTCAGTTCTACTCTGTCCTTTCTTAGGGCCACCGTAAATTGAAATTGATGCAAGGCACGAAACTGCAGCAAAAGAATAAATAGCATCTATCAACTCTCTCATAACGTTGTAACATTTATTTTCTTAGCCACTCTCTCCGTTACTTCCAGTCTTAGAACCATAGCATCTTAGATTGGGGAAACCTTTTTAATGAAGATATAATACAACTCACTTAGGGTAGAGGAGTTTGCCCAAAGTCAACTAATCCATGGCACTCAGAGATAAGTCAGGATGTAATAATCTGCAGTAGCAGTAAATTTTAAGTGCTTGTGAGCACTTTGTACTCAGTGAACTTGAAGTAATATGCCTCCCACCCCCACCCCATAACACCAATTGAAGGAAGAGAAAGAAAAATAAAAGCGAAACACAGGAAGGCTGAAACTCCTCCCCAAATTGTTTTACCTCTGTAGTCTGTTTTTGTGATAACTTTCTATTTGGAGGGGTTGCAAATAATTGTGAGCGAACTGTGGGCAGTTACTTGAGTCCTTTTGCTGTCTGTCAGGCATATGTCGTGGAACTGATCAACAAAAAGGCTTTCTCACAAAGCTGCACGCTGCTCAAGCCTAGTGACCTTGGCAAAGCACTGTGTGACAAATGGCTGTGTTCGGCACCTGTCACCTAAGGAACAGCTGGCGCTCTCAGATGGAGCTGGACAAGTAGGCCAAGCCATTTAACCCTTGGTTTTTTATGGTTCATAGATGAAGAAGTGGCTTCATTTGGGGCTGACGATAAGTAATTTGGCCACACAAGTAATCCGAGAGAGAGTCTACTTGTGTGTTTCGCTCCATGTGTGGAAGCTAATAGCTTCATTTCGGTGCTTTTAAAAATGAAAATCATCTTTTCATTGCAGAGCAGCATTCCAGGTTTATATGCCTCGGGGATTTACTCAGCCCCCAGACGCCATGTGGTTATTGACTAACTCGCTAACACTATGCAATCTGCCCTGAATCTTGATTTCAAAGTGGCTCTTGGTCAGCCCGTTTCAGATACCACCCCTGCTATTTTTTCTTCTTATAGAATAGCCTTCCTTTTTTCACACCCTAGAGTAGGGAGAAGAAAGAAGCAATGCAGAATTTAGTGATTTACTGAACAAGTATTTATTGACGACTTAACTCTCTCTAACTCTCTACCAGTACCCTGTGCTTTTGATGGCCATGTGCTTTGCAAACAGGTTTTCCATTTTCTCTGGGGAGGAACAGAGCCCAGCTCCTCCTTCCTCTCTTCTGGTGGCTCTTCTGCCTCTACTCATCCTTTAGATGGGCGGATCTCAATCTTGTCTTTGCACAAAAACCATGTGGGATGCCTGTTTAGAGCGCTGGTCCCCAGAGGGCAGGAGCATTTGAAACAGCATGTTTGTAGCATAATCACTTCATACTCCTCAGGAGGTTATGGTGCAGCCAACCGGGCGGGGAGCATTTGGAGCGATGGATTGCCTTTTCTCTGCTGGCATTCCTCCAGCTTCTGTTGGAGCCTCTTCTCAGTTCGACATCTTACTCATGTGTGCATCTCCATCCTATCTCAGGACCCAGCCATCTACTGAATACCAACAGCTTTCTGCAACTCAATTTTTGTTTGCTTTTTTTTTTTGGCTCTTTGGGTTCTAGATCCTAGACTTGCCAACTTCAGTTTTTATTCCATGGAACTGCCCCCTTGGTACTTCCTCTTTAGTAAATTCATTAGTTTAACCCATAAACTGGTGCTGTGCCCTGTTTTCCCCAATTTCAAGAAACACATCTACCCATTTGTTCATGTCAAATATAATTGTTTTCTATAATTCTTCATTTCCTCACCTATCACCAAGATCTTGCCACTTTACCTTCTAATTATATCTCATATCTGTTCTTCTTTCCATGGCCCCTGCCATTATTCTAATTGAATCAATTGTCAAGGAGCCTTGGTTGCGTAGTGTGTTGCATGTTGGACTTCAAACCACAAGGTCAGCAGTTCGAATCCACCAGCTGGAAAAAGGTCAGGAGAAAGATGAAATTTTCTATTCCTGTAAAAGATTTACCACCCCAGAAACCCACAAGGACAGTTCTGTCCTGTCCTATAGGGTTGCTGTGAGCCAGATAGTGAGTTGTCATGGCTTTCAAGCTGGTCTGGCTCGTCTTTACCTGTTTCCAATCCATTATCCAGCCTGGAACAAGAGTGATCTTTTAAAACAATGGCTCTCAACCTTCCTAAGGCCGCAACCCTTGAATACAGTTCCTCATGTTGTGGTGACCCCCAAACCATAAAATTATTTTCGTTGTTACTTCATAACTAATTTAGCTACTGTCATGAATCGTAATGTAAATATCTGATATGCAGGGTATATTTTCATTGTTACAAATTGAACATAATTAAATCATAGTGATTCATCACAAAAATAATATGTAATTACATATTATGAAATATTTATTTCTAATTACAAATAAATGAAATTTTGTCTTGAAGCATGGTGTAGTATGGGTAACCGTGTTCATGCTGGGTACTCATACGTGGGCGTACCTGCATGTGGGCGGACCTGCCTGGTGACGGATAGAGGAGCAGTGTCTCGGTTCCTAAGACCATCAGAAATATGTGTTTTCCGATGGTCTTGGGCGACCCCTGTGAAAAGGTTGTTCTACTCCCAAAGGGGTGGCGACCCATAGATTGAGAACCACTGTTTTAAAAACTTTTTTTTAAAGAATTCAAAAAAAAATTTTAAGGAATTCAAGTCACAGAAGCTATGTATGACACTGTAAAAATAAGAGTTTAGAATTATAGTAATATTTAAAGAAAGAAGCGAGACCACCCCACCCTCCAGGAAAAAAGTTTTCTTTAATAGTTTGGTGTATTACCCAAGATAGGGTCAAAATTTTGTACTATGTCATAAGATCTCGTCCTTCCATCTCTGTAGCCTTATTTCTGGTCATCTTTATGTCCCCTGCCCTCACCCAGAACCATATGAGGAGTAACAAAAAAAAAAACCCCAGAATTTTTTCAAAGCTGTGTGTTTAAATTTTTTTACAAAACAACCTTAGCACCTTTAAAGTACTCTCCATTACACTTAATCCATTTATTTGTCAAATCTGTGATTCCATTCTTCGAAACATTTTTCTTTCCTTTTTTGAAAATAATTTTATTAGGGGCTGGTACAACTCTTATCACAATCCATCCATCCATCCATTGTGTCAAGCACATTTATACATTTGTTGCCATCATCATTCTCAAAACATTTGCTTTCTACTTAAGCCCTTGGTATCAGCTCATTTTTCTCTCCCCCCCCACCTCATGAACCCTTGATAATTTATAAATTATTATTATTATGTCTTGTCTTACACTGTCCGACGTCTTCCTTCACCCACTTTCTGTTGCCCATCCCTCAGGGACGGGGTTAAATATAGATCCTTGTAAGCAGTTCCCCCTTTCTACCCCATCTTCCCTCTACCTTCCCAGTATCAGGTATCACCACTCTCACCACTGATTCTGAAGGATTCATCTGTCCTGGATTTCCTGTGTTTCCAGTTCCTGTGTGTACCTGTGTACATTGGAAACATTTTTCAAACTCATCTGTTTGGTTGGCTGACAGGACCTCTCTCACTCCCCACCTCTTTTATGTTCATGCCCCTCTTCATTCACGGAAACAAAAAGAAGTCTCACGGAGTGAGGTCAGGTGCTTGGGGCAAGAGAGGCATGCTGTTTTATACCAAAAGCTGGCACACTGAGATGGCTGCATGTCCAGGTACATTGTCATGGTGGTAAAACCAGTCCCCTCTCTGCCGCAAATCAGGCTTTTTTTGTTGCACACTGTTATGCTATCTTTCAGAACCTCCGATTAGAAATCGTGATTAACAGTCTGACATGGTGGAATGAACTCCAAATGCCCTAGAAGTAGAAATTTTCATTTTGGGGAAGTTGACTGGCATCCAGAACGAGGTTCCAAATGGCATTTCGCCTTTTTGAAAGGGGAAAACCACTCGTATACTTGAGCTTTTCCCATAGCTCTGTCCCTGTAAGCTGTGTTCAACATCACAACAATTTCTGCAGCATTTTTCCTGAACAGTAAACAAAATTTCACAGCCACATGCTAGTCTCTGAAATCAGCCATCACAAAAAATGAGGTTCAAGGGAAATGGCTTTTACGAAAAATTCACCGTGACCAGAGTGAACCTTCCCAGGCGACACTACTGGATGCATTCAGAGATAGTTGCTGGATGCTCGCCTAGTGAGGAAAAATGTGTACTACCAAAGCACCGCTCTACCCAGGGCAATTCCATTTTATTTTTGGGGTGGTAGTGGTTGGGGGTGTAGCCCCTCATATACACATGCACTGGGGGGGGGGGAACCTCACGGGGTCATCAGGTCAATTCTGAGTCCTAGCAACCCTATAGGCAAAGTAGGATTGCCCCTGTGGGTTTCTGAGTCTGTAAATCTTTATGGGAACAGAAAACCTCCTTTTTCTCCTGCAGAGGCTCCTCATAGACGTGCATGCACCCTTAGTCATAACGCACCTTCGTCAGCATCCCCACATAGCTATATTCTCACTAGCTTCTGGGTCTCTGCACGTGTTCATCCCTGTCTAGCCTATTGAGTCTAACTCATACTCTTCATACCTTAGACTTCACTTTCTCAGCAAAGTTGCGCTGTTGCCCACATGGGGCTAACTGTTCTCAGTGTTTTCATAGGCTCCTATATTTCCTTATCAGCACACACGTCATAATTTACTGTGTCTGTGTTCTGTCTATCCACTTATGTAAATGCCATAGTGGGTTATGATTTGCTCTCTGAAGAGCCCAGTCTCTTCTCTGCAGCTCCAGCATCCTCCTCATGGCCTAAGCACCTGGGCTACAATAGACAGCTGTTGCATGGGTGATGGAAGGACTTAAGGGAAGTGATTTCTGCCTTCTAGGAATTTACCAGTGTCCCATTGAAGCTAGTGAGGAAAAGCCACAATCCCAGCTATTCAGCATTTTGTTCTACTTCTGGTAATCTGACACCAGCTGCACCTGCAGCTTCCTTCCTGGGGCCGCACCCACCTGGAGCTAGGTTAGCATTCACAAATTAAGACACTGCCTTTCAGAATGCAGTCAGCTCAAACCCTCAGCTGTCCACCCAGCATTCTCACTTCTGACCTGCTCGCTCCAAATTTGCAAGGTGCCTTTTGCCCCCTCAGGGAACCAGCTGAAAGTTAAGGAGTCCCAACTCCACACCTTTCTCTCCTGGGATTGCTAATTCCCTAGACAATCGCATAGTACTTCATGGAAAGCTCTACACATCCAATCTCAGTTTTGTTTTTGTTTCTTTTTAAATCATTTTATTGGGGCTCGTACAGCTCTTATCACAATCCATGCATAACATCATTGTGTCAAGCACATCTGCACATATGTTGCCATCATCACCCTCAAAACACTCTCCCTCTACTTGAGCCCCTGGTATCAGCTCCTCATTTTCCCCCTCCCTCCCCACACCTTCCCTCCCTCATGAACCCTTAATAATGTACATTTTTTTTTTTTTAATGTCAAACCGACCTATGTTTCCCTTCACCCACTTTTCCGTTATCTGTCCCCCTGGGAAGGGGTTATATGTAGATCATTGTGATGGGTTCCCACTTTCTCTCCTCACGTTCCCCTTCCCCGCCCCCTCCTGGTATCGCTACTCTCATTGTTGGTCTTGAGGGCTTTATCTGCCCTGGATTCCCTGTGTTCCCAGTTCCTGTTTGTACCAGTGTATATCCTCTGGTCTAGCCGGATTTGTAAGGTAGAATTGGGGTCATGATAGTGGGAAGGGGGAAGCATTAAAGAACTAAAAGAAAGTTATATGTTTCATCGGTGCTACACTGCACCTGACTGGCTGGTCTCTTCCTGTGACCCTTCTGTAAAGGGATATCCAATTGTCCACAGATGGACTTTGGGATGTCCACTCTGCACTCCTCTTCGTACACATACGATTGATTTGATATGATTTTTTGTTTTGGGTCTTTGATGCCTGACATCAGATTCCATGGACACCTCATAATCACAAAGGCTGGTGTGCTTCTTCCATGTGGGCTTTGTTGCTTCTCAGCTAGATGGCCACTTGTTTATCTTCAAGCCTTTAAGACCCCAGACGCTATATCTTTTGATAGCTGGGAACCGTCAGCTTTCTTCACCACATTTGCTTATGCACCTGATTTGTCTTTAGCAATCATGTTTCTTAGAGCAAAAAGGATGTAACAAATAGAAGAAACATGTAGGATGCAGTCTCCCCATGTTGAGGGTTCCACATGCAGGGCTTTTGTGTCCCCGGAGGGGATGTGTTACTCCCCCACAAGCAGTGATGTCTGTCGCCAACCAGGAAACAGGTGGAACTGCCATGCCCAGAGCTTTTATTGGGAGGCTCACCATACAAACTCAACTCCTGCACCTGTCCTATGAGGTTTGTGGATATGCTGAAGTGATCAGGGGGTTGTTTTCATGGTGGGGTCTTTCTGCTTTTGCCAGCCCCCACCCCAGAACCACCTTATTATCATAACTTGTGAAGTATGGTCTAGAGCCCTTTTCCAGACACTGGGGGACATCCCATTAATTTTAGGTGTTTTCTCTCAGGAAGTAACGACAAAGACCAATTCTTTTCTTTCTTTAAGGACCAGATTGCTTGGGTAAAATTCATGTTAAGTCCCACAAAGCCTTATGTTATTTGGTAATGTGATTGTTATTTGGAGACAGGCACAAGGAAGCCTGAGCTTTCTGAAAGATCTTTAACCCCAAAGCACAAACACAGTATCATCAACTCCATACCAAAAATCCTGTAAGACAGAGTCGAACTATCCCATAGAGTTTCCAAGGCTGTGAATCTTTTCTGACGCACTCTGCCTCAGCGTTCTCTTGCAGGGCAGCTAATGGGTTCGAACCACTACTATTTTGATAAGCAGGAAAGTGCTTTAACCATTGAGCAATCATTTGCTTTTGGGGAGGTCTTTCACTACTGACAGCTCACTGCCATCGAGTCAGTTCTGACTCACAGCCACCCTATCGGACAGAGTAGATCTGCCCCTGGAGGCTGTGAATCTCTACGGAAGCAGAAAGCCTCACTTTTCTCCCATGGAGCAGTCGTGGGTTCGACCTACCAACTTCGCAGTTAGCAGCCCAGCCCTAGGCCACCAGGGATCTTTGGAAGATCTTTGTTTTAAGGTGCCATCAAGTCGTTCCGACTCATGTGTACAACAGAACTAAATAAAGCCCAGCCCACACCACCCTCACAATCATTGCTACGTCTGAACCCATTGTTGCAGCCACTGTATCAGTCCCGTCTTGTCAAGGGTCTTCCTCTTTTCCTTTACCAAGCATGATGTCCTTTTCCAGGGACTGGTCGCTCCTGAAAACATGTCCAAACGTGATCTTTATGAAGGTCTTTAGGTCCTCAGAAAAGGTGCACGCGTTAGTTCTAGAGATTACTCACGCCAGTCTACCAGAGTCAGTTTGCCCTTTGCAAGGGAAACCATCCTCTTTGTTTCTGATGCTTTTACTTACAAGATCGACAATATTGCCCAGACATTAAAAGGAATGGAGTAGCAACAAAAGAAAGC
>NW_022103958.1:7984156-7994432 GCF_000313985.2 Echinops telfairi | reverse complement strand
GGGGGGGGGATAACAACAAATAATTGGAAAAGCCTGTGGCAGTGTAGATGCGAGATGGCAGCTACAGTCCTGCAGGGGGATTAGCATCAGCTGTGCGACTGAGCAATTGTAGTTTAGAAGCAGTGCTAGTGGAAGTCAGCCAACAGCACTCTGACTGTGAAGACTAAGAGGGCTTTGACCAGCTGGTCAGATCAAAAGTTGGAATAGCTCTGCTCTCCAAAATGTTGAGAAACAGGGTGTCAGCAGTGTCTGGGTCTCAGTGTCTATAATCCATGACGTGAGTAAAGCCAACACATGGACGGTTCTCCTCAGTGTGTCGCCCTTTTGTAGCCCGTCGCCACGAAGAGTTGCTTGTACTCATTGAGTCTTCCTTCTCCCCCTGGTCTTCTTTAAACCAACTCCCAGCCGCCTTTATCTCCACACCCCTTGCTGAGATGCCCAGGCCCTCTGTATTGCCAAATTCAGTGCTCAGTCCTGACATCTTACCCTCAGAGCAAACCAGCATTTGCCCTCATTCCTACTGAACACTTTCCTTACTTGGCTTCCTGGGCACACACTCATGCTTTTGCTTCTCCATTCCTGGCTGCGGTGTCTCATTGTCAGGAGTCATTGCACTTCCCTTCGTGAGTGTTAATGTTGGTATACAGCTTCTCTCACCAGACTGCTTACGCAATCTAGTGGCATAAAATGCTGCCTGTATTTGGAGCACTTCCAAATCGTATCTTCAGTCGCAACCTCCAGATTCCTCTCAATGTCCACTTGACACCGCCCCTTAGCCATTAATTCATCAGCTCCAGTGCGTCATCTCCTAAAGTCAACTGTTGATTTCCTGCCCTGCCACGCCTATCCTCTTCCTGTCCCCCAAATTGTTCATGTTCAAAATCTTGGACCCTTTCTTGATTCTTCTCTTTCACTCACATCCCATATGTGACTGACTCCCATCAATAACTCATCACCTTTACTTCTAAAATGTGTTCTCAATCCAGTCATGTATTTCCACCACTGCTTCTAGAACCCTCGTTCAGACTACTGCTCTCTCTCCTGAACCTATGTGATTGCCAAAGTTACCTTATTGAAAACTTAAGCCTAGTCATGGCCCTCTCCCTCTGTGTGTGGGGCGGGGGAATAACAACAAAAAAGAACATGAGGGGGGAGAGGGGAGGAGGAAGGGAAGGGGAGGGGGGAAAAAAGGAAAATCAGAGGCTAGCGAATTTTGGGAATGATGAGGGCAACAAATGTATACATGTGCTTTACACAATTGATCTATGTATTGTGATGAATTGTATGAGCCCCAATAAATTGATTAAAATAAATAAAAATAAAAAAGAACATGAGAACACCTTCAGTGGTTTCCCACCACGTGTTACACTAGTGTTTAGAGTCCTGATGTATTTGTTCAACTCTTGTGTCTTGTGAATTTGGTCAATAGGGGGAGGTGACGACATCATGGCTCTTGCCTGCCTCGCTCTCACACTTCAGACCCGCTTTCCTTCGTGTGCCTGCCTTTCGGGATGGTCTCCGAAGTACCAGCCTCGTTCCTGCCTTTGGGCCTTTGCTCGACTCGCTCTGCCCTCTGCTGGAAGCTTCTGCAGTTAGCATCGTGGCGTAGTTCTCTTCTTTGCAGTCTCCGTTCAAATACCCTCTCTCTTCCTGTCACTCTCTCAAACGGCCTCTCTTTCCATCCCATGAGCTTTTTGTAAGGAGTTCCTGGTGGCACAAGCAGTGAAGCGCTCAGCTACCACTTGAACGACAACCACGGTGATTTACTTCCGAAAGGTCACAGCCTTAAAACTGTATGGAGCGGTTCTGTTCTGCGCATGTGAGGTGCCACAAGTCGGGTGACTCAATGGCAAGTAGTTACAGCAGCAGCCTTCTTGTGCTGCTTTATTGTTCTTTTCTCGGAAGGTTTATTGTGACGGGCCCTATATTAGGGTTTGTCTTTACACGTGAGGCAGGCCAGTCTCTCCACAAAACATAGGCTCCATGCAGGCAGCAGTTCTGTTTTGTTCTGAGAAGTGGTCCCAGTGCCTAAAACAGTGCCTGCCCCGTGGTGCTCAGCAAATACTGAAGAAGTGAGCGAGAGAATGAGTGTGGATGTGTGTGCAAACAATTATCTACATTGTAATAGCTCCTAGATGTCACTGCAGCACACTGAAGGACCGCCCTTGTTCTGGTAGTCCAGAGCAGGGACAGTGCATTTCCTTTCAAGGTAAGGAGCCAACCACCCAGCCCTGTATTCCATGCAGCCCAAGCAGGAGGGAAACGCTACAAGGTTGCGCCGCAGCCTGAGTTTGTCATTACAAGAACTACAACACCCTGCATTGCATAGCACACCAACGTTTCATATAATCCGTAGATGACACTTTTAAGAAAAAAACAACACTATTAATTTAACTAATGTGCATTCGCGGTAGGAGGAGAAAGACCAGATAAGCAAAAAAGATGAATCACCTGTAGCCCCGCTAACTAGAATCCACCGTTCTTAAAATGCAGTTTACAAACTGTCAGGTACTTTTAAAGCTAGGCAGTCATTTTCCCAAGTTCCTGCTAACTAAAATTCAGGTTTTACATTATTCCTTGTTTTTAACAATATTGCGATGAATATCTTACACTTCAGCATTTGCACAACTATCTTGATTACCGTATATATACTCGTGTATAAGCTGAGTTTTCCAGCATATTTTTAATGCAGTTTTTGTGGTAAAATTAGGTGCCTCGGCTGATACTCAGGTTGACTTATACTCGAGTATATACAGTAAATATAATATGAGTGTAGATGTACACAAGTGTGTCCTGGGAAGGGATGAGGAGACAGGAAGAGGATACACTGTAGTATAAATATTATGGTCATGGTTTTTTGTCCAAACATGGAGCTGCATATATTTAGATATTATCTTGATATGATTTATATCTACTAACAGCTGATATCTGTGAGTAATAATTTCTTCATAACAGCTATATTTATTTCCTTCTACATTAACATGTACTTCCTTTTTAATCTGAAAAAATATTTTTAAGTTGACCTTTGTTATAATTAAGAACAAAGAGGGTTGGCAGGGGAGGGGGTGGAGATGGTGAGCTAACAACAATGAGAACAAGAAAAAATGTTCTTAAATTGATTGTTGTAGTGACTGCACAATTCTTAATATGATTGAGCGATCAAATTGTATGACATGTGAACTATGTGCCAATGTAACTATGAGAAGGGGAAAAGGAACTGAGAGTGTTAACTTTGCCAGCATACAATGAGCAGTTTAGCTGCTCACAAACTAATAGCCACTGCTCATTTGAATCTTGGTTTGACTGGGCAAATTGATACCAAAGCTCCTACTGCAGTTTTGGACATTGTCTCTGCCTAGGGGTGAGCACAGGAGCCCTGGTGGCACAGCCCAGGGCACAGCGGGAACTCTGGTGGGTTAAACATTAGGCTGGTGGCACAGCCCGGGGCACAGCGGGAACCCTGGTGGGTTAAACATTAGGCTGCTAACCAAAAGGTCACAGTTATAACTCATCAGCCAAACTGCAGGAGAAAGAGGAGGCAGTCAACTTCCATAAAGATTTATAGAGTGCAGCCTCTGAGACTCTATGGACCAGTTCTACCCTGTCCCATAGGGTCACTTTGAATTGGAGTCTGCTCCATGGCAGTGGTTTGAAGTTTTCTGTTGTTCGGGTCAATAAAAAGTTATGTGGGTTGGTCACAAGGAAGAGATGAGCCAGTCAGGGTGCAGTATAGTACCGGTGAAACACACAACTTTCCTCTAATTCTTTAATGCTTCCTTCCCCCACTATTATGACTTCAGTTTTACCTTACAAATCGGTTTAGACCAGAACATGTGCACTCCTACAGATAAGAGCATGCAACTCAGGGAAACCAGGATAGATAAACCCCTCAGGGCCAACAAGGCGAATAGAGATACCCGGAGGATAAGGGGAAGTGGGTGGGGGATCGATCACAAGGGTCACCCCCTCCAACAGAAAAGTGGGTAAAGGGCAACAGAAGATGATGTAAGATATGAAAATAATAATCTATAACTTATTAAGGGTTCATGAGGGAGGGTGGGCAGGGGAGGGAGAGGGAAAAATGAGGAGCTGATATCAAGGGCTCAAGTAGAAAGAAAATGCTTTGAAAATGATGATGGCAGCATATGTACAAATGTGCTTGACACAACGGATGAATGTACGGATTGTGGTAAGAGCTCCTGATAAAAGTATTTAATTAAAAAAAATAAAGAAAATGTGATGGCAACATATGTACAAATGTGCTTGGTACAATGGATGGATGTATGGATTGTGATAAGAGCTGTAAGAGCCCTCAATAAAATGATTTTTATTATGGGTTGATTGAAAGAATGATCATTCATTTGAATAGCATTGCTTCTATAAAAAATTGATACTTTTATGAGGATTTTAAGTCTTTTATAAGTATAGGATTGAAAATCATAAGGAACTTTAGACGTCATTTGGTTGCGTCCCCTCAGCTTATGGATGAAGAAATGAAGTCCAGGCCCAGAATGATTTGCTCATACATGATTAAGTTTATACAGTTAGAAAGTCATAGACCTGTCAGGGATATTTATTTTATCTTCTGACTCCTGGTGGCTTAGCCAGTAAATGATGCTGCCTTCGATGGGAGTGGAGTATCTAGCAGCTGTGGTATTAAAATCCTTCACCAAAAAATTAACAATGTATTAAGTACCTAACATACCTGATAATGAAACCATGTCAAATGCTCAGTGAAAATTGGAAGAGAAATTTTTGAGGGACTCCAAGTCTCAGAGAGAGAGAGAGAAATTAAAGTAATAAATGCTATTACAGAAGCATGTAAAAAGTAGGGTGGGACTTCAATGGCTTTGAAAAGAAATATCATTTGAGTCAACTCATTTGGCTTTTGCCAAAGCCATAAGGATAGGAGCATATGAGAGGATACTGAAAAAAGACTGAGAAAAAGCTCCACTGGGCAGAACTTTCATAGTAGGCATTTTTCCTGCTAGGTGAGCATCAGGCAACTTGCTCTGAGTGAGTGCACCCAGTAGGATTGCTTGGGAGGGTTCTCTCTAGTCACAGTGAATTTTTTCATAAAAGCAGTTTCCCTTGAACCTCATTTTTTGTGATGGCTGATTTAGAACAGCATGTGGCTATGAAGTTTTGTTTCCTGCTTGGGAAAAACGGTGCAGAAAGTGTAAGGTTGAACACAGCTTACAAGGACAGCGTGATTTTCTCATTTCAAAAAAGGTGAAATGTCGATTGATGACAAACCTCATTCTGGACTTCCGTCAAGTTCCCCAGGGGACAAAAATGTCGATTCGTAGTGCATTTGGAGTTCATTCCATTAGGTCATACTGTTAATCAAGCTTTCTATTTAGAGGTTCTGAAAGAGTGCATAACAGTGTGCAACTAACCCTGATTTATGCCAGGCAGGGGACTGGTTTTGCCACCACAACAATGCACCTGTGCATGCAGCCATCTCAGTGTGCCAGTTTTGGGCAAAAAACAGCATGCCTCTCTTGCCCCACACACCTTACTTACCTTACCTCACTCTGTGAGACTTCTTTTTGTTTCCACGAATGCAGAGAGATGTGAAAGGACAGCAATTTAACGATGTAGAAAGGTGAAGAAAAAACGAGGGATGTGCTGTCAGCCATCTAAACAGATGAGTGAAAATGTTTCCAAGAGTGGAATCACTGGATGTGAGGGCTATCTGGCTGTGGCACCTGTCATCCCATCGATTGCTAGAGTTGATTCAGCTGATCTGGCTGGCTAAGCGGGTGTCCCCTTCCTCCCTCACCTCTCCATATACGTCCCTCCCGAAGCTGTGTGCTCGGTTGAAGAGGACGGCCTTCTCTGCTAGAAGGAGGACCATCCTTCGGTCAAGGGTATAAAGGAGCTGTGCTCCCCTGCTAGAACCTCCAAACAAGTCTCAAAAATGGAGTCGCAGATTTGACAGATGTATTAAGTGTAATGGACAGTACTTTGAAAGTGATAAGGTTGTTTTGTTTAAAAAGAAAAAAAGCATAGCTTTGGGGAAGAAAAATATTCAGTAGTTTTTGGGTCCCCTTGTATTCCAGGTAGAGGAAAAGTCCCAGGCTCATCCAGAACTACAAAGATAGTGGACAGCCTGGGGAGAGGACTGTCCTGGCTGGCTTGTCTAGAGAAACAAACAGTCACACTCATCTGTGTGCAAAAATGAACTTTATATCAGGAAACGTCTTGTCAAGGAGGCACCCCAGCGCTGTCAGTTAAGTCCGTAGGTCCCCTGCTAAGCGGACCCTCTTCGCACTCACCTAGCAGCAGGTTGGTGGTTCTGAGTGGTAAAGTGGGGAGCAGGGAAGTCAGGTCGGTGAGTGCTGAGTCACGTGGGTACAAGGTCCTTGGAAGCATGGCAGGGTGCCAACACCTCACACTGTTGGCTGACCCACATACCCTCAGAGGCCCAGGGAGAAGGAAAGCGAAGTGGCAGAGAGGAACCATTTCTGTCCGATCTTGCTCTGAATACAAAAGACCACACTCCCCAGGAGGTGTCATCAGGGTACCACTTGATAGACAAGTTGAACGCTGTCCCTAGCCAGGGGTGTCTGGTTGACATGACAGCTAACTTCCACTAGGACTTGATAGAAAGTAGGCAGTGGTTCAAAATTAGCATCAATATTTTATGTATCGTTAACACTTTATTGGAGTATTTGAGCATATTGTAATTGGCCACATCTGCTGCACAGGACCTCTTTAAAGTGCTAAGAGCAATCTATCACTTTGGAGACTTGAGGTGCACCTGACCCAAGCCATTGATGTTTTCAGTTGCCTCATATACGTGTGAAAGAAAATCAAAGAAGAAAAATTGATGTATTTGAATTATGGTGCTTGCAAAAAAATATTCAAAGTATCATGAAGTACCAGAAGAACAAACATAACTGTCTTGAAAGTTCATCCACAAAGCTCTTTGGAAGTGAAGGTGGCAAGACTTTGTCTCACATACTTTGGACATGCTAGGAAGAGCAACCGGTCCATGGACAAGGACATGATGCTTGATAAAGGTTACAGCCAAGAAACCCCTGTGGGGCAGTTTTACACTTTCACTTGGGGTCACTGAGTCTAAATCAATTTAACGGCACCTAACAATTTCCAAACATGAAGAGGTTTCCAAAAGTTCATGGAGAAATACATGGAAAGATAATAGAATTTTTCCACAAACTTTTTGAAGTTCTTATAGCTCTTTGGTCAATTTTTCTTGCAGTACAGATTTTGCTCTCGAATGTGCTTCACCTTCTGAAGTACAGCCAGTTAAACGCAGCTCAACTTTTTCTCCATGCTCTGGATCATGAGAAGCAGCATTTGTTCTGTGCAGCAGTGAAAGGGTATAGGGTTCTTTTTCCCTTGTGAAAAAGCCACAAAGCGCTCTGAAATCTGGTGTATGCATTGAGCCCTTTTATATCTACCAGCCTCTGATTCCTGATTCCTGACATATTTTGCTCAGCAGCCTCTTTTAAACGGTGAAGATTTTGAAGGCATATTATCGTTCCTCCTTACAATGTATGTAAGACAGGAGTAATGGATTCCAAATTCTGATTCCTGGAAGACCTGGCTCATGGCGCCTTCATTGGTTGAATGAATGTTGTGGTTTATGCAAAGTTGCCAAGCACTCCCTCTTTCATAATCTTTTATGAGATTCACCAAAGGTAGTTAACTGATTGGCATTGGCCAAAGGTAACTGTGGCAAAGAATTGAAGAAGTGAAGAGACTGAAGGTACCACGATAAGAATATGTGTGTAAGGCTATCGATGTCCTGCAACCAGCCTTTGTCTGGCAAAGATCCATGCCGTTTGGTGCCATGTCAGAACAAACCCAGTTGTAGTGGAGTCCTTTCCATCCTCCTGTGGAGAAATTGCTTCTTTTTAACTCAAAGCTCTAAATACAAAGTCCTTCCTCACAACAGAATGCTGGCCCAACGTGTGGGGTCTCCTCTCCAATTTTTTTTCTTTCTAAACTCCTTACTTTAAAACATCTATGGAGTTATTTACTAGATACCTACTCCGTGGCAAAGATGCAAAGTTAGTAGGCTTTCTCTGGCCTGCACTTGTAAAGCTGTTTTGCCTCCTGCTCACAGACTGCAGCTTTTACATTTTCTCCTATAAAAGTCTTGGTGTGCTAATGACGATATATCGCACTGATATGAAAAAACATAAAAGTGGGTGAAGGATACGTCAGACAGTGTAGGATATAACAGAGTAATGACTTGTGAATTACCAAAGGTTTATGAAGGAGGGGGGAGCAGGGAGGGAAGGGGGAAAATGAGCTGATGCCAGGGGCTTAAGTGGAGAGCAAATGTTTTGAGAATGAATGTACAAATGTGCTTTACACAATTGATGTATGTATGGATTGTGATGAGTTGTAAGAGCCCTCAATAAAATGATTTAAAAAAAAAAAAAGACCGACTTGGGGGTGGGGTCAGGGTGGATTCATTCCGTTACAGACACTTTCCCTGCCCAGCCACCAGGCTGTTGGGAATATCTTCAGGTACTGTGAAAAGAAAGGCAAATCCGTCTGCCCCTTATTGAGATAAGCCTAGCTCTTTGCCTGTATTTCACTGATAGATTGGTGTGATTGTTTCAAAGAGAAGATTCTTAGCTCACGTGGTCAAGTAAAAGGCTCACTTTTCATGTTTTTGATGGCTGCTTACATTCAGAATCCTGCTGTAACGTGAACTGCGGGAGCGGGCAAGGCCAGTGGAAGCAGGGAAGGGATTGTTCTCCATGGGGATAAACCATCTGTATGTACTTCAGAAAGTCGAAGGAAAGGCATTCTGAAGTAGCATCTCCTTCATCTGGATGCTCCACGATGTTAGCGTGGGCATAGACAGGGGAGTTTTGTCAGTAGTCACCATCATCACAGTGCATATTGTTTTGTTTTTTTCTTTAATCGTTTTATTAGGGGCTTATACAACTCTTATCACAATCCATACATACATCAATTGTGTAAAGCACATTTGTACATTCATTGCCCTCATCATTCTCAAAACATTTCCTTTCCACTTAAGCCCCTGGCATTAGGTCCTCATTTTTCCCCTCCCTCATGAGCCCTTGATAATTTAGAAATTATTATTTTGTCATATCTTGCCCTGTCCGACGTCTCCCTTCACCCACTTTTCTGTCATCCGACCCCCAAGGGAGGAAGTCACATATAGTTCCTTGTAATCAGTTCCCTCTTTCCAACCCACTCTCCCTCTACCCTCCCGGTATCACCACTCACACCACTGGTCCTGAAGGGATCATCCATCTTGGATTCCCTGTGTTTCCGGTTCCTATCTGTACCACTGTACATCCTCTGTTCTAGCCAGATTTGTAAAGTGGGATTGGGATCATGATTGTGGGGGGGGAGGAAGCATTTAGAACTAGAGGAAAGTTGTATGTTTCATCGTTGCTGCGCTGCACCCTGACTGGCTCGTCTCCTCCCTGCGACTCTTCCTTAAAGGGATGTCCTGTTGCCTACAGATGGGCTTTAGGTCCCCACCCCGCACTCCTCATCATTCACAATGATAGGATGTTTTGTTCTTTGATACCTGGTAATTGATCCCTTCGGCACCTCAAAATCACACAGGCTGGTGTGCTTCTTCCATGTGGGCTTTGTTGCTTCTCAGCTACATGGCCACTTGTTTACCTTCAAGCCTTTAAGACCCCAGACACTTTGTCTTTTCATAGCCAGGTACCATCATTTTTCTTCACCACATTTGCTTATGCACCCATTTTGTCTTCAATGATCATGTCGGGAAGGTAAGCATCATGGAATGCCAGTTTAATAGAACAAAGTGTTCTTGCATTGAGGAAGTACTTCATTGGAGGCCAAAGGTCCATCTGCTACCTTAATACTAAACCTATGAATATATGCACATAAATCTTATTTCCCCATCCTCGTATTTAAATATATTTATGTATGTACATGCCTTTATTTAGACCTCTGTAAATGCCCTTTGCCTCCTAGCTCTTTCATCTATTTCCTTTAACTTTCCTCTTGTCCCACGATCATTCTGTGCCTTCATTTGGGTTACAGTAATTCCTCTTGGTTACTTTACCCTTGATCATGCCCTGCCAGGTCTCCTACACCCTCCTCACCACCGATTTGGATCACTTGTTGTTCCCTTATCCCTGGGTTTGTTAACACCACTTTCTTTCCCCCACCTCCCCCTCCCCCATGTCCCCCTGGAACTGTAGGCACCGTTGTTTTCTCCTCCAGATTGTTTATCCCACCTATGTTATCTAGATAGACCTGCAGAGATAATAATATGCAC
>NW_022103958.1:7968577-7984056 GCF_000313985.2 Echinops telfairi | reverse complement strand
TTTCTCCTACAGATTGTTCATCCAGCCTATCTTATTTAGACAGACCTGCGGAGATAACATGCACAAAAACAAGACAACAAAACCAAGCAACAAAAGAAAACAAAACAACAACAACAAAAAGCCAATGACAAAAAAACCCCCAAAAATCCCAATACTACAACAACAAAAAGAAAAGCCTGTAGTTAGTTCAAGGACTGTTTGTTGGCCTTTAGGAGTGTTTTCCAGTTGAGTCTGATGGGGTGCCAAGCCCTGGCTCCAAAGTCTATTTTTGGTATTCCCTGGGGACTTCGTTGCTCTGTTCCCCTTGCTGTTCTGTTGCACACCCTTAGTGTTTTGCCTCGGTGTGGTGGGTTCAGATTGCACACAATTCCCACACTGTCTCCAGTGTTGTCCCCTGTAGGGCCATGGGTCAGTGATGGATGTCATGTCTCATAGTGGGGCCCGTCATATGGTCTTCTCTGTGGATTGGCTGCTCTGAGTGGGAATATCATCGTCAAGGCTTGGTGGGCCAGGATGTGCTCCACTCTCTCTTCCTCCCCGTTCATTTGCTCCCGTGTGCTCTAATCAGGCATGTCCTTCTCCCTGAGCTGCAGCTTCAGTGCTGTCCTCTGAAATAATTTCTTCTGGGGTGAGGGGTAGCTGTCCATGCAGTTGGGAGGGGCTGGCCCCTCAGACCTCTCCACTGGTTCCCTACTCCATGCTGGCATATATATACCTGGTATTCTTTATTGCTTTTGTAAACTATACATTGAGAGCATCTTTCCACAACAGTAGATCAGGTTTTCCACACCTCATTCCATTGGATGATAGATTCCCCTGTTCCTTTATTGATGGGTTTAGGTTATTCCTTTTTTTTTTTTTGTATACTTATAAGATTTATGTTCCCTCTTTCAAATTTGTAGGAAATGTGAGCTAATATTTTAAATTTACTAAAATACAAGATAAAACAACTGTTCATATGAATCTTTAAACAATAAAGATGTATTGACATAAAACACACTTAAAAAATAAATTATTTTATTGGGGGCTCTTACAGGTGTTATGACAATCCATACATCAATCTGCACAAGCACATTTGTATATATGTCACCATCATCATTTCCAAAGCATTTTCTTTCTACTTGAACCTTTGTTATCAGCTCCTCTTTTTTCCCCTTCCACTCTTGTGAACCCTTGATAATTTATAAATTATTTTTATTTTCATATTTTACACCATCTGCTGTCTCCCTTCACTCCCCTTGAAAACTGACACTTTAGAGAAAAGGTAATACTGCATTTAAAAATAAGATGCTCACAGTCACAGGAAATAGGGACCTTTTTGTTGTTGTCTTTTGTTTTTTTATATTGAACAAGAACATTTTTTGGTGATTTGAAAACACAAAACACATCTGGTAATACATCTGTCTCACATGCGATTTGCATGTAAACATTGCTACTATCCTCGTTGTTTTGAGTGATTTGTTTTCTCATAATGTAACCTAAGTCCTCATGCCATGATCTTTGTTTTCTTTAATTTTTTCCTAACACTTATTGCCATATAATTCACACATCATAAAATATTCCTATTTTTATAGTAAAACTAATATGGTAGTAGTGAATGTCCTTGTATATATCTTTTCTACATGTGTAAGAATTTCTGTAGGATAAGATTGAATTCTTAGGCTGACAGGTATGCATATACTTTGACATTTTGATATATGCTGTCAAATGACCATCCAAACAGCAAGGACTAATTTATAAGCCTTCTGCTAGTATGTGAGGATTTATTATTCTCCATCTTCGACATCTCAGTCCTTTGTGTATGACCCAGAAACACGAGAGCTAAGTAATAAATCTCAAGGTTATTTTATTTTATCTTTGGTTTATAGCTTCTACAAATAGCCTTCAAATGGAGTTCTTTTTAATATTCCTCTTTTTATTGATTCCAAACCTACTCAGGTATAGAATATGCATTTTATCAAGGCAGGACTTCACTGAAGAAAGAAAATAACAGGCATAAAACAGCTTTTTAAAAAGTTATGTTATCATTCATTGCCAAGTTACTTCTTCTAGTCTTGACACTGCCAGAGAACCTGTCATGTCAAGAGTATTTGCTTCAACAGCCCCCTCTTTCAAGTGGGAGTTCAAGGCTTATAGGTATTGAACTTGTCATTTTTGTTTCTCAAATTCATGTGTGATCCCTTTTGGAAAATGCCCCTTGGTTTTACTGAATGCCTAGCACTGGTTAATGATTGAACAGTAATTTAAAGGAGCCTTTGTTAATCCAGAAGAGCCCTTGTGACATACTGGTTACATGTTGGGCTGCTAACTACAAGGTCAGCAGTTTGAAACCACCAGCCACTCAGAGGGAGAAAGATGAGACTTCCTACTCCTGTATAGGGCTACAGTCTTGGAAACCCACAGAGGCAGTTCCACTCAGCCCTATAGGGTCACCACGAGTGAGAATTGACTCGATGGCAATGAGTTTGGTTTTTTTGTTTATTAATTCAGAAGGCGCCCTGGTGGGGTACTGGTTGAGTTGCGCTGCTAACCCAGAGGTCAGCAGTTTGAAACCATCAGCCACTCCACAAGAGAAAGATGAGGCTTTCCTACACCCACAAAGAGTTACAGTCTTGGAAACTTATAAATAAGGGCAGTTCTACCCCATCTTACAGGGTCACTATGAGTCCAATCAACTCTATGGCAGTGAATTGAGCTTTTGGTTTTTAATTCAAATGAAGTTTCATGTTTTCTACACAATAGTCACATATATTTGTTGCTTGTTTGCAGGTTGATTCACCAATGAACTTGAAGCATCCCCATGACTTAGTCATACTAATGAGACAAGAATCAACAGTTAACTACCTCAAAGAATTAGAGGTGAGGCGACTGGGCATGTGATGTGCAGATGGCACTTGGTTGCATCTCACAGGAGCTCTCGGGTCACCCAGAGTGAAGATCACCGTGCTGGCAGTGGGCTTGGTTGTTACTGTTGCTTAGTTTATGTTCAAAGAAAAGTTAAAATCCTATTATTTGTTGGGCCTGCTACTACTGACTTTTGCAGGAATATACTCCCTTTAGTAGCTCACTTTTTTAAACCACTTAGTTGGAGTGACATTGAGCAGTAGTGAGAGAAGTAAACTAGCCTAGCCTGGGCTTTGCACCTCCCTCTTGACTCACTGTATCCTTAAACGTAGTTCCCATGTTTAAGTTTTTCCACGAAATGTGAAAAGGATATGTGTTTCTGGTAGAGGTATTTGGTAAAATATCTAAAGGTAGCAAATTTTCAGTATGTATTCAAACGATGCTTTCTTGTTGCTAAGAGCTAAAAGCCAAGCTCTTGTGTGTTCTAATGGTTACAGTGACAAGTACTAATCACTTTATACCCTGGAAACGTGACGCCAGTTTGTGCTGATGAAACCAGAGCAGCTTTGTTAATAAGCAAATCAACCATCCATTTTACCCCTCTCTATCATTGATTTTCCTAAGCTGGTTTTGCTCCATAGCTAACAGTACCAGTGATTTGAAAATTGGATGGTTTTTCCTTGCCAAAACTCAAAGGTACATTGTTAACCAAATCCAAATGTTAAGGAACTGGAAGTTGGAGGAAGAGTAAGCTAATTTGCAAAATAAGAAGCAGGCATGGTCCCTGGTGACACCATTCTGTGGAGTCCAGGGGACTGGCAGGTTCCATGCAACAGGAGGGAACAGAGCCAGGCTCATTGCTTGATGATGAGCCATCCTACTCACATAGAATGGGGACAGTGGGTCTGCGTTGCAATAGGAGTTAGTCAGCAGGGAAGCAGAACATGCCTTGTGCTACCACAAGTGGAACTGAGCCATTGTCAAAGTGGCATGGGAGCAGTGGCCGACCTCTCACTTCCCTGGGAGAAGAGAGAATCAAGACCAACAGTGTCAAATAAATGGATAAAAATAAGATGCACAGCGTCCAAGGCAGAGGTCAGACGTATCTCCACCCTCCAGGCTCTTGACCAGTTCTGACACCGATCATCCTTCCCATGGCACTCTGAGCTTCTCGCTGACGAAGTGCCCACAGGCGCCCCCTCCTGTCCAAAGGCACTCAATTTTTCTCACTATGTGGGTTTGGAAGTCCATCATGCCATCTCTTGCTGGACTCCTCTTTCTGCCCCTGCTGTCACCGATTCCCTGCAGCTGCTCGCAGTCTCTTGTTGCCCCTCCCCATCTTCGTTGTCACAGCTCTCTGTCTCCTGGGTCAAGGAGGTTCAGCCACAACACAAGCATCTCAGGTCCAAAGGACATGCTCCACTCCAGGCTCTTCTTTCTCGATAGCAGTGTGGATCCCTCTGTCCCCTCTACGATAGCTCAACACATCTCATTTGTGTGATCCTACCCTCTCTAGGTGGCCATACACCTTCTCTACATTATTTACAAGCTGTCCAACCTTGTTAGTGGGCCACCAGCACCTCACATTTGCGTATTCCTACCCAGTCAACAAGGCGTTGCATTAGGCACATCTGCTGCATAAGACCTTTTCAAATGTTCAAGAGCAAGATGGTTTTTTGAGGGTTAAGGGGCACATGACCAAAGCAGGGTATTTTCAGTCACCTCTTGTACATATGGTAGTTGGACACTGAATAAAGAAAACCACAGAAGAATGTATGCATAACAATAATAATATAATTGATCAAGGATTCCAAGAGTGGGTGGGAGGGGGAGGGAGGGGAAAAAGAGCTGATACCAAGGACTCAAGTAGAAAGAAAATGTTTTGGAAATGATGATGGCAACATATGTACAAGTGTGCTTAATACAATTGAATTATGGATTGTTAAAAGATCTGTAAGAGACACACCCCCCCAATAAAATGATTAATAAAAATTTTTTTAAAAAGAACTGATGCATTTGAATTACGGTGTTTGGAGGATATTGAAAGTATGGACAGCCAGAAGAACAAGCAAATCTGTGTTGGAAGAAGTACAGTTACAATGTTCCTTTGAAGCAAGGATGGTGAGACTTGGTTTCACATACTTTGGACATGTTATCAGGAGAGACCAGTCCCTGGAAAAAGACATCATGCTTCGTAAAGTATAAGGTCAGCGAAAAGAGTAAGACTGTCAAGGAGATGGCTTGGCACAGTGGCTGCATCATGGGCTCAAGCTGAACAATTGTGAGTATGGCGCAGGACCAGCAGTGCTGCATTCTGGTGTGCATAAGGTCGTTAAGAATTGGAGCCAACTGGAGGACACGTACCACCACCAGCCATTTGGTGGGCGTTACAAGACTGCAGTCACATGAAGTAATTCACTACCACAGCTATCCTGTGGTTCAATTATTACATCTTCAATTTCCCAAATTTCATTGTCGGGCAGATATTACTTTGAGATAGTACCCCAACCAAAACGTAAAGTCTAAACCTGGACCTGAGGGCAGGATAGAACACAGAAGCAACAGCAAAACTAGTCACAGTGTGTAAGCCAAGGGTGGTGGGGTAGGAAGAGAGAGATAGACAGATGAAGAGTCAAGAATAACTCCAGTTTTTTTGACTTGAGTGATTAGAAGAATGTAAGTTATTTTCATTAATCTGGTGCCTGGCATCATTGAATGGCAAATACGCGGTAACAACTTATATTAACCAGGAACAAATAAGCCAGTGGTTAGTTGCCTTTGAGTCAGTTCTGGCTCATGGCAAGCCCATATGTGTCACGGAGAAGAACTGTGCTCCATGAGACTTCCAGGCCATGGCTGATTTCTCAGTGGCCAATGACCAGGCTTCTCTTCAGAGGCACGTCTGGCCATACTTGAGCCTCCAGCATCTCAGTGAGCCGCCAACCGAGAGTGTTAACCACCAGGCAGTAGGGGAGAGTATTCCAGGTAGCGGTATGAATATGCTTAACATCTTGGACTGAAACAACCTGATGTGTCTGGGTAATTCAAAGGTGTTTGAATTGCTGAGCCCTCCTAGGCCAGAAAAGGTAACTTGGTAGACCTGGCTTTCTAGGGCATTAGTGAGCATATTGTAAATGAGCTCATGTGCCAGTGTTCTGAATGTCATGCTTTTGTTTGTTTAAATACCATCGTAGAAAACTGAATGATTTGTAATAAAATAGAGACCAATAGATGAAAGAAGTGGGAACACATTGAAACATGTATGGAGCTTTCATCTATCAACTTGGTAAAAAAATATTGGAAAATCAGTAACTTGAATAAAGACAGACACTGTCAAGGGAAGGTAAGTTGGTCTGGAGGCAGAGTAGCAGTAAAGTCATTTTCTGGGTGTGGATACCTTTCTAGAAAAGTTGGGCTAAGTTAGCCCATGAGATCCTCAGAACCCTGAGCCCAAGCTTTGTTTTCTCTCCCTTCTTCAGCACTCATTAAATTCTCCTTTTTCAAAAACGTAGAAGCATCCATTCTTTTTGCATTTTCTTCCTAACAGAAGCAATTAGTTGCTCAAAAAATTCACATAGAAGAAAATGAGGACAGAGATACAGGCCTGGAACAAAGGCACAATAAAGAAGATCCAGACTGCATCAAGGCCAAGGTGCCCCTCGGGGACCTGGATCTGTATGACGGCACCTACATAACTCTGGAGAGTAAAGACATCAGGTAAGTTTTCTAAATGGGCCTTTCTGAAGTAAGTAAGGAACTCCTTCTCTGAAGAGATTAAGCTTTTATCACATCTGAGTTTTGAAATTTATAAGGTCACAGTATATATACCACACCAACAAGTCTTTCAAACCCTTAATAATACATCAAACCACAGTAGAAAACTGGCTGATTTATCATAAAGTTAATACAAATAACCAATAGATAAAAGAAATAGGTACAAATTTAAACACATAATTTTCATCTATCAAATTGGAAAAAATATATATTTGAAAATCATGAACTAGAGTCAAGACTGGCACTGTCAGTGGAAGGGTATGTCAGTCTAACATTGCTGGAGACAGAGTAAGGTGACCAGATGTTAACATTGGTAAAGTGGGACACCATTGATAAAACTTATATCCTGGTGAAATAGCCACATGGCAGCCGAAAACCGTATACCCTAGCTTGTCATGCATTCTTTCCAAAAATTGGGACTTTTTTAAATGCCGTGGGATGCGGGGGAAATTATTAAAAATCGGGACATCTGGTCACCTTAGAGTAGCAGTGTAGCTTTTTAAAATTCCAGCATCTGGACATTCTTTGTACCATCTATTGTCTTCTGTGTTGACTTAGCTCCTTTTTAAGTTGAATTCTTAAAATATTTAACACTAATTTAACAGCTAGTGTTAAATTAGCACTGGCTTCAGCAGCACATATATTAAAATCGGAACAGTACAAAGAAGATTAACATGGTTCCTGTGTAAGGATACCTCGCAAATTCATGAAAGTGCCATATTTTTTAGAGGACCCCTGGTGGTGTAGTGGTGCAATAAACGGCAGTGGGAGGGCCATTGCCTGACCTCTGGCTTCCTCCTTTACCTAGTCTAATACCAACCATTCTTCCCACACCACTCTGCATATATGCTGGGTTCGATAATTTGTTGCATTGGTCCACAGAATTCACAGGCAGTACTCACAATTAAGGGAGTTTAATGGGGAGGTCGGAACCCCCGAGGTGTATTGGCTGTATGTTGGGCTGCTCGCCAAAAGGTCAACAGTCCCAAACCACCAGCTGCTCCCTGAGGTAAAGATAAAGCTCTCTGTTCCTGTAAAGAATTACAGTCTCAGAAACCCACAGGGACAGTTCTATCTGTCCTCTAGGGTCGCCATGAGTTACAGTTGACTTAAGGACAGTGAGTTTGGTTTTGGGCAGGGGGTAGTGGGGGGCAGGGGGGTGATGTGGAAATCAGTAGTTTGCCACAAGCAAACAGTAAAGAGACAGTCATTGGTCTCCTCTGCCAGCATCCAAGTCTGTCTCAGGAACTCGGCCTCTCAGCCACATGGTCCCTTGGCCTTTGCCTCCAGAGCCCAGGAAGGCAGCCCGCCTGTCACTCTGGGCCACAGTTCCATAGTGTAGGGCCAGGAGAAGGTCGCTGAAGCACTGTTGCTCTGAGTCTCCATGCCACAGTCTCAAATGCATCTGGTCTCCGGGACCTCCACCACTCACGTGCTCTTCTAAAATGGTCCTTCCGGTTCTCATTCTCTTCAAAGAAGACTCATCCTTATAGCCCAGGGGGTGGTAGTGAAAACTGACCAATCCCCTCTATTAATGGTACACGGGCCTTGTGTATAGTCCCACCTAATTAATTATTTGGTGTGATTTACATAGTCTTGGGTAGAAGAGCCATATTAAGAAATTTCACTCTTCCACCAGTGGGTTTTGTATTGGGTTGTTAACTATAAGGTGAGCTATTCAAACCCACCAGCCACTCTGAGGGAGAACAATGAGGCTACCTGCTCATGTAAAGATTGACAGGTTTGGTAACCCAAAGGGGCAGTTCTGTTCTGTCCTGTAGGGTCATATGAGTTAGAAGCCACTCAAGAGCAGTAAGTTTTGTTTTCCAATAACAGCTCCATGAAAAGATACGAAAGTTGACTATGGATTGTACAGTTGAGAATTGAGAAAATAAAATTGACATTTCTTAGATAGTATTATCTTACCTTTTATTTATTGCTTCCAATCCTTTATCTTAGCCCTGAAGATTATATAGACACAGAATCTCCTGTCCCTCCTGACCCTGAGCAACCTCACTGTACTAAAATTCTAGAACTTCCATATAGTATCCATGCTTTTCAGCACTTAAGGGTAAGTAGAAAACTTTGGGAATCTTCTTTTATCATTTTTTACAATTTCTTATATTAGTTTTCTTTTCATTCTTCTTTATTACATAAACAGATAATAAGAATATACAGCCATACTGGGTTTTATTGTGAAGTCTTTGTGAAGTCTATACCAGTGTTTGCAAAAGTGGCCGATAGCGCCCCCTGAAGGGTGCTGAAATGATATAGGGCTGCAAAAGCAGATAGCCTGCACTTGACCTCACTTTATGAGCGGTAGGACAAAGGTTTTAATTGCTAGGAGGGTGCTGAGTAACTTTTTTTCTGAAAAGGGAGTGGTCAACCAAGTCAGCTTGGGAACTTATTGACTACAGCATAGTGTAACTAACTTTTACAGGCAATGAGGAAGCAGAACGTTTGTGTGATTTGCTTCAGTGAGATAGTTTATTCTGGTGGTTGAACTGAACTCCCATCTTTGAGCTATGCCTATGTGTATGTGACCTATTTCTTACAATTCCTTTCAAGCAAGTAGTACAAAATACCAAACTGTTTGTCTTTGAAGACCTATAATCTCCTTTGTCTGTTTGTTATTTTTTGTTTGTTTGTTTTCAGGGTGTCCAAGAGAGAGTGAATCTTTCTGCACCTCTGCTGCCGAAAGAAGACCCGGTCTTCACGTATTTATCTCAACGGTTAGGGAGAGGTATAGATGACATAGGCCACCTCATTCTTGAAGGCCTGCGGAAGGTAAGGTGTCAGTGACTTAGAGTTGGAAGACTGTCAACAAATTATTTCTCCTTCAGAAGATTTTTCCCCAGCTTGTTTTTGTCTACATGGTGATTTTAACGTACGAGCACATTAACATAAGCAGTATGGCTCAAGGCTTGGGAGAAACATTGGTACATCAGTCCCTTTACCAGTAAAGGGTACAGAAAAGTTTTTTTATTATAACTACTATATGAAAAACCAATCCGTGCACTAATATAAGCAATAGGGCCTATGAGGTAGTTTGTACAAAGGAACTAAAAAAAATTTCGTGGAAAAATTGTATTTTCATTCCATATTCCTACAAACTTTTTGAAGCCCCCACATGTATTTTGAGTGTGTTAGAAAATTTAGTGAGCACCTCCCCAGCGGCCCAGTGAGTTAAGTGTTGGGCGGCCACTCAGATCTGTCAGCCACTTTGCCATGTGGGAGAAAGATAAGGCAATCTGGCTATCAAAGGCTTACTGACAGTCTCTACCTCTGTGAAGCAGTTCCACACAGCCATAGGTGGTAGCTGTGGCTTGACCCAATGGCATAGGGTTTAGTTTGCTTATGGTTTTTTGTTTTAAGAAAATTCAACATTTTACTGTCGATGATACACCTGCATACAATACAAGGGGGCTTCAAAAGTTCATGAAAAAAATACCATTATCTTTTCATTCCATTTCTCCATGAGCTTTTTTAAGTCCCTATACATGAATTACCACTGTTCCCTGAACAAGAAAAAGAATCACCACCAACAATCACATCTTAGTGTAATCTTCTTATAATGGAGCATCTTCTTTTTAAAAGGAAACAGGGAATTGTGTTAACAGGACCCAAGAATTTAGACGTATCATTCAGGATAACATAGGAATCTAGAAAAATGGTTTTGCTTTCCTCTGTGCCTAAGCTAGTTCCTACGCAGTATTAATGATAGCGATATGAAATCAGTGGTTTGTAAGTGCAATGTTTGTATGCTGTTTGTTCAAAAGCATGGCTATGCATGTCAGGAGAGAAAATTGTCAGACACAAGTGCTAATGTAGTCTCTGATTTTTCAAGAGCTTTATGTGTTTATTTTTGTAACTAAGTTACCTTCTTCATCTTGTTGTTTAACATGTTTGAAGGTAATGTTGGACATTTTGCATTGCCAGAACTTGATGAGTAATAAGAGGAAACTGGCCCAGGATTTAAATTATCTTTTAGAGGATGGTTTGTTGAGAGTAGACCACAGTAGTACGTGGTCCTTAGAAAATTAAAGATAGAGGGTAACTGGGTGAGTACTTTAGATTGAACGCTTAAGTTGTCCTATCTGGAAAGATGAAATGTAAGCTGGCATCTAATGGCAAGAAGCAGCCGAAACACAAAGAGCAGACTGAGAACAAGGCAGAAGCACTAACGCCTGGATGAGCTCACGGCGTGGATTCAGAGTCAGCCGAGTGCGACTGGTGCGCGATGAGCCAGGAGAGTCATAGGGGTGAAAGCAGACACGAAAGGCTGCTGCAGCAGGTCAGGAGTACGATGCAGATGTTTTGAACCAGAGTGCTTAGTAGAGGTGTTGTACAGAAGTAAATGGTTTCAGTATATGGTTAGGAGTTACAGAAGCCGTTGGCTCAGTTGCAGGAGAAGAAGAATCAATAGGAATGAGGGAGAACGTGTCCATTTTTCACTTGACCAGCTTAGAGAAGGAGCAGGGTTGGAGGTGGGAGAAGAGAGGCTCAAGTTGTTTTCACCATGTGAAACTTGAAATACGTATCTGAATCTTGCCGGTGCTGTCAGGTAAGCATTGGATTGCCGGCCACAGTTGGAGAACCTCTCAACCACTTCTCAGGAGAAAGATGAGGTGGCCTGCTCTCATAAAGATTTACAAAGCCTTAGAAAACCTAAATAGGAAAAAAAAAAAAAAAAGAAAACCTAAATAGGGTCCCCATGAGTTGGAACTGACTCAGTGGTAGTGGGAATATTTTGTTTTGTTTTGTTTTGTTTTGTTATCTAAGTCTCAATTCCAAGAGAGGCCAAAGCTGGATGCAAAGAAGAAGAATCATTAACTAAGGGGTTTTGAAAGCCACAGAACTGTTCAGCAAGGCGAGGATGGAGTTTGAAACAAAGCCGGCCCAAGCCCGCGACATTCCCACATTTCGCTTTGAAGCAGAGGAGACTGAGAAGTATTTAAAAGACTGGCCAGGAAGAAAACATGTTCCAAAGGGAAAGAGTGTGGCCATCAGTGACATTCCAACATTTATAGGTTTGGGGGAGATTTTATGGGAAATCTTGTAGAAAGGTTGTTTTTTTTTTAATAGATATTTTCCTCTTACTTCCAATATGCTATTCTGCTTAAGATAATATTTTTCAGTATTCATGTCAAATTTTTTAATGGACTTTTTTGTCCCAAGTCAGTATTTAATTCTGAAAATAAAAGGTAAAACTCAAATTGTCTTATGAATACAAAAAACTATTTCCTAAATGTGTTAGTTCAGAGAAAAATTCACCCACAAAGAAAACTGTAAAAATATAGTCTCCTTTGATCAGTTATGTGTAGTAAAAGTTCATAGCTGATGTATGCAGAGTGGTAAAATTTTTCATTGAACCACTCAAAAATCATATGTTTTTCTTAAAGATAAAACTCTTTGTGATAGATAATACAGGATTGAACTTAATGTTTTAATCTTAAAAATAACTTTTAAAGAGAAAACAATTCTTATAAAAAGTTCACACTACATAAAAATCTATAAAAGATAAAGTAAAAATTATCGTTTCTCAACTCAGACAATTACTGGTTTATAATGTATTCTTTTGGATTTGTATTATTGTGCATTTTTATACTTCAAACTGAATTATTCTTCGAAAATAAAATTTTAATAGTTGGAAATGTGCCATCAAAGGGTATCATATTTTTAAGGCTCTTTATACACATTATGCAAATTGTCAGACAATAATGGAGTGTTAGTTAACCTAGCATTTTCTACAGTAAATAATCTGAAGTTAATATATCGTTTAATACTGAGTATTAGCACTCTTTAATCTCTGCCAATTTTTATAAAAGGACTGCTTGTATCTTTTTAATTTCTATTTCATTTGTGAAATTATACTTCTCATGCACTTATTAATCATTGTTTATTACTTTTGAATGGCCTGTTTATTTTTGTGGCCCATTTCATAGGCACTCGTGTGTAAGAGAGTACTTTATATCAAAGGGCAATTGGACATTAAGAAAACATCCCAGCCCCATCCAGATCAAGTCCATAAGTTCAATATTAGGCCATGTGTCTCGTACCAGCCTGTAAATTCCTCTTCAGATTCATGCAACACATGCAATGATGCTAAATGCAGGAAGATCACAGGCCAGTGGGTGGAAAGTCTTGTGAATCCAGTGGTGGTGGAAGCATCTTAGTGCTGGCGTGGGTCTCCACTTGCCTCCTCCAGCTCCAAAGCTCTGGCTGCCATCAGCAGAGCTCCATATGTCTTGTCAGCAGGAATGTCTTGCAGTGAGTGAATGTGTACTTAGCCTCCAGTGAGCTGTTTATCTTTGTGGCACTTGCAAATGAGGTCATCAAGCTGCAGCCTGATTGACAGGCTGGACTCCACCTCTCCACAAATTGACACCAGATTATGGAACTACCACAGATTTTCTCTTTATCTTTACATTATGATTAGATTTTTATGCGCTCTTTATAAATTAAAGCTGTTAAGCCTTGGCTATCATGTATATTGTAAATATTTTTCTATTTTAAATTTTGTAATATTTTTGAGGTATAAAATTAAAACCTTCTGTACTTGAGTTTAAATTCATTTATATTGTGGTTCAGCTTAGTGTTTTACCTTGTGTGGTTGAAATTCTATATACGTAGTTAAAGGAAGAAAAATTCAAACCAGAAAAGAAGCAAGCCTATCAGAAAGTCTGTTTAACTTCATAAATTATGAATTTGCTACAGTAATATAATATGTCAACATGAGAAGAAAGAGTTATAAACATTCATTAACAACTAGAGCAGAACTGTATGGAAGATGAATATAGGAAAATTAGATGTCAAAAATTAAATGAGGAGTGTTTGAAGATCATTATCTTAGGCATTAGTGACCAGAAATGAATTGGTGTTGGTCATTTGAAATTGGATCATTTGTTCTTCCATGCTGGCAATGACAACCAGAAGAGGAATGATGTTGCATTCATCATCCAAAAGAAGCCCTCAAGATCTATTGTGAATCTTCCTTACAATGCTGTGATAGGGTCATATCCCTACACCTATAAGGAAGATTACTTAATTCAACTATTATTCAAATGTACGCATCGAACATTAATTCCAAAGATGAAGCAATTACAGGTTTTTGCCAACTTCTGCAGTCTGAAATTGATCAAACATGCATCAAGAAGCATTGATAATTACTGGCAATAGGAATGCCAAGACAGAACAAAGAAGGACCAGTATTTGGGAAATACAGCATTGGTGGTAGAAGACATGAGCACTCGCATGATACAGTTTGCAGGACCAGTGACTTCCTCATTGGAAATAGCATTTCAACATCATAAACAGCAACTCCTCAGGGAGACACATGGAGCCCTTGTGGCACAGGCAGCGTGGTTTGGAGTTGGGCTGCTAACTGCAAGGGCAGCACTTTTGAAACCACCAGCTGCTCCATGGGAGAAAGATGGGCTAGTACTCCTGTAAAGAGTTACAGTCCCAGAAACTCACAAGGGCAGTTCTTCCCCGCCCTATAGGGGCACTGAGAGTCGGAATCGACTCGGCAGCTCAGTTTGGTTTGGTTTGGTTTGGTATTCATGTAGACTGCACCAGCTGGCACCCAGGAGAATCACATCAGTTACATCCGTAGAAAGACGGTGGAGAAGCTCGATGTTCTCAGTCAGAATAAGGCACAGAGTCAGCTTCAGAGTAGATCACCAATTGTCCACGTTGCAAGTTAAAATTAAAGCAGGAGAAACTTAAAACAAGTCCGTGAGAGTCAAAGTATAACCTTCAATATACGCACCTGAATTTAGAAACCATCTCAATACATTTGATTCATTAGACCCCAAAGATTAAAGACAGAGGACAATCAAGGCAGACATACACGAAAAAAGCAAAATTATAAAGAGAAAAAGAGAACAAAATGGATGTCAGCAGAAATCTGAAACTTGCTCTTGAAAGTATACTAGCTAAAGTGAAGGGGAAATGAAATAAAAGCTACACAAGCGTTCAAAGGGAGCTGAAAAACAGTGAAACATTATGAGGAAATGTACAAAACCTGGAAATAGAAAGTTAAAAGGGAAGAATGCACTAAAACTAAAAGAACTGAAGAAAAGTCAAGCCTCAAAGTACAATTCTGAGGGATTTTATGGCAAAATCTTGAATGATATAGGAAGCATCAAAAGAAAATGCAAAAACATATTCAGAGTACTGTGCCAGAAAGATTTGGTCGGGAGGAAGGAAGAGGGTGTTAACAAGCACAGGCACAAGGGAACAACAAGTGATCCAAAATCAATGTCAAGAAGGAGGGGGGGGAGGGGCCTTGCAGGGCTGGATCAAGGGCATTGCAACCGAGAGGAATGCCTAAAACCCAAATGAAAGCAGAACATGATAGTGGGACAAGAGGAAAGTACAAAGAAACAAGAAAGAACTAGGAGGCAAAGGGTACTCATAGAGATGTAAATACGGGCATATAAAGATGTAAATATATTTACATATGAGTAAATAGATCAATGTACATATATTTATAGGTCGAGTATTAAGAAAACAGATGGACAGTGGGCCCCTACACAAGTACTCCCCCAACACAAGAACACTTTGTTCTAACAATTTGGCAGTCTGGGATGCTCACCTACCTGGCATGATCGCTGAAGACAGTGGATGCACAAGAAAATGTGAAGAAAGCAGATGATGCTTGGCTACCAAAAGATATAACACCTAATGGGTGCACAAGCAAGTGTGGTGAAGAAAACTGATGGTGCTCAGCTACCAAAAGATATAGCACCTGAAGCCTTAAAGACATGAAGATAAACAAGCATCATCTAGCTGAGAGACAACAAAACCCACGGAAGAAGCACACCAGCCTACCCCTACTCGATCGCTGAGGACATAGG
>NW_022103958.1:7937294-7967762 GCF_000313985.2 Echinops telfairi | reverse complement strand
GAGGGGGAAAAATGAGCTGACACCAAGGGCTCAAGTGGAAAGTGGGTGTCGTAAGAATGATGAAGTCAACATATGTACTAAAGTGCTGGACAGAGATGACGTATGTACAGATTGTGATGAGTTGTATAAGCCCCTAATAAAATGATTATTAAAAAAAAAAGATTTGGTCAATGACCAGCCATTTCTGGAAGTAGCTTATGATCAATAGCCAGATGTACTGAAGGAAGAAATCCAAGAAGTATTTTCAGTTGCCTCAGAAAGTTGAATATTGAATAAGGAAAATCACCATTTAAAATGCAGTGCTGGCAAAGAATATTGAAAGTGCCATAAACTCCAGAATAAAAAATATATCTCTCTTGGAAGAAGTGCGGCCAGAAATTTCCTTCGAAACAAGGATGAAAAGACTGTTAGTCTCTCCTACTTTGGTCATGTTTTCAGGAGGGACTGGGCCCTGGAAAAGGACTTTGTCTTTGGTCCAGGGATAGTGAAAGAGAGGAAGGCCCTCAGGAGATGGATTGACCGTGGTTGGGTGGGCTCCAATATAGTGAAGCCTGAGGACTAGGACCGGGCAGGGTTTGTTCCTTGTACGTGGAGTTACTGTGGGAAGTCTGTGAGGATGTACAGGACTGGACAGGGTTTCGTTCCTTGTACCCGGGTTATTAGGTGGAACAGACTCGACAGCGCCTGACAATTCCAACTCCGACCAAAAACTTTACTCTGAAGAAGCTTAAGGTTTGGATTAGATTTTAAACATTCATGAAAAATCGTAAAACAAAAATGTTTCTTTCACAAAGGCATAAGCCTCTCATTTGGCTGAATTTGTGCCTTGACTCAGATAGTAAGTAGATATTAGTACCGTTTGTAGTGTAATTTTGCAGTTCGGGAATAATATGTTAGAACAGCTGCATTTTGAAGCAGGTTGGTTCTGAATTTGTAACATCCTGAAATAGAACTGGACAAGCGATCGTCGTGTGGTTTATTTTTGGCTTTACTTCCCCTTTCCATGATGCCCCTGAGTTGGACTTCCCTAAATGAAAATCACACCTCACTATACTTATTGTACTGATTGGGGGGGGAGGCCACTATTTCGATAGATGTAGTATTGGTACTCTGGTTTATCCCTATAATACTTAATCTTGCTCTTCATCTAGATTTTCAGAAGAGCCAGAGAATTGAAGACACTCGTTTTTAATATTGTATTAAACAGCTTGTCATGTACTGTGTTTGAATGCCATTTTATTTGCCCTCTTTAGAATTCTTCCTCGTGGGTACTGTATAACATGGCTTCATTTTACTGGAGAATAAAGAATGAGCCCTATCAGGTAGTGGAATGTGCCATGCGAGCCCTTCACTTCTCTTCCAGGTAAGAGACCCTCCCGTCTGTCAGACAAGCAAGCAGTACATAAGAAACCCCTAAGATACAGCATTGCGGTGAACTTCTCTTCTGTACCTCTCCAAAGACATTAGTACCATCACACACACACAATGGCCGAGTGTTCAACCTAATTTCATAATACACTTCTGACTTTCATGAAGTGCAAAAGAAAGCATAATTATCCCAAAGAAAGCTTTCCTTAATGCAGAATAGACTCTGAATACATTTTAAAGTTATGAAATGTCTGGCAGGCCTTGTTTTTGTAGCAAAATGTGTGGCTCTCAGATTCAGTAAACACCATTAAAACCATAGAAAAGAGGTGTTGTGATTATCTAGTTATTGTCTTTACCTCTAAGTATTCTCAAAGTGATTTTCCGATGCACAGTAACTTGGAATGCCCTTTTCCCTTGACAGGTAGTTACAGGTACTTGTTGAATGCATGGGGATCTTCCTTCCTAAGAGCTAAGTGCATCTTGCCTTGCCTTTTAGACACAATAAAGACATCGCCCTGGTCAACCTAGCAAACGTGCTGCACAGAGCCCACTTCTCTGCCGATGCTGCCGTCGTGGTCCATGCAGCCCTGGATGACAGCGACTTCTTCACCAGCTATTACACATTGGGAAACATCTATGCAGTAAATACACCTCTCAGTTTCATGAGTCAAATGAGTCCGTTTTGTTTTTTTCTCTTTTTTATTTGCCTTCCATTTTTGTATCTGAACAAGGGAGAGGCCTCAGATTGAAATTGTGATTGGGGTGGGGGCCCTTCAACACATTCGTGCATCATAGTTTGGACAGGAAAATCAGTGGTTAAAATATTAAGTTTCTACAGAGCAGATAGTAGCGATACCTTCCAGTGAAGCCATCCAATAGCATGCCTTCGTGGTGTGGCCATCACGCCAACAACGCTCACCACAGAATGAGATCTACCTGTGAATTCATATGTGATTGGGGGGTTGGGAAAATGCAGCCGGGCCTTGGCTAGTTTTTCAACCCTCGTATTTGTGTGTTTTTTCTCTTCAGATGCTTGGTGAATACAACCACTCAGTACTCTGTTATGACCATGCTTTGCAGGCCAAACCTGGGTTTGAGCAAGCTGTAAAGAGGAAGCACGCTGTCCTGTGTCAACAAAAACTTGAGCAAAAATTGGAGGCTCAACATAGGTAAACTGGAAGAAAGAATGGTGCTAAAGCCTTAACACCTGAGGCTAGATCTGTGTGTGGTGCTAGCACTGTTCATTTGCTCCTTAGAATGAAAAGAAAGCCTCTTTTTTTTCTACAGATAGTCCTGTCCCTTTGCTGCAAGCCCAGGTAAATTAGCCCAAATCAGGGAGCCCTGGTGGCACAGCAGTGAAGTGCTCAACTGTCAAAACTGTCAACAAGTAAAAAGAGTTTTGTGTGTAAGGTTGACACGGTCAGAAGTTCAAGTTGACCAGCCGCTCTACAGGAGAAAGATGAGGCACTGTGCTACCATAAAAATTAACGCCTTAAAAACCCTACAAAGAGTTCTACTCTGCCCTCTAGGGTTGTTATGAGTTGGTGTGTTAGTCCAGGTAGACTAGAGAAACAAAACCATAGACACTCGTGTATAGGAAAGAGCAATTGAATATTGAGAAAACATCCCAGTCCAGTCCAGATCAAGTCCATAAGTCCGACATTAGCCCGTATGTCTGATACCAATCTATAAAGACCTCTTCAGACTCATGAAACACATGCAATGATGTCAGATGCAGGACGATCATAGGCCAATGGGTGGGAGGTCTTTTGGATCCAGTGGCATTATAAGCATCTCAGCCCTGGCAAGGGTCTCCATGTGGCTTCTCCAGCACCCAGGGCTCTGGCTGCACCAGGATAGGTCCATGTGGTTTCTCCTCGTGGATGTCTCGCAGGGAGTGAGCAAAGAGAGAGAGAGTGTCCCACCTCCAAGGAGGAATACAGGAGTTCCCAGGAGAAGGCCATGCCCACACAGGCCTCACTGGCTATGACCTGATTGATGGGCTAGACTCCCCTCTCTTCACTCTTAATTCTCTCAGATTGACAAACGATTACATAACTACCACACTCGGAATGGCTTTGAGGTTTTTTTATTTAGGAATCTTTTTAATAGTATAGATTCCAAGAACTGGGGAACGTTTACAGCAAAATTTGTCATTTTGATCTTTACAATTACTGTTACAGGTCAGTTTACCAGTGAGGAGATACTCAGCAATTCGACTAAATTACATTTCTATTTCCATAGGCTACACCAGGAAAATCACTTGCACATGCTATAATTGGTCCTGTTCTTGTTTAACTCCTAGGGTTGTGCTTTGTTAGGTTAATTACACAGAACGGAGAGGCATTATTTGGCCTGCAGATGAAGAAAATGTATGTGTTAAATTGTTCAGTAATGGGGTTCTGTTGTACTCGAGTCTTTGTACACTTAACTAGAAAATGTATTTTGAGTCCTCCAATAATAGAAGCAATTAAGAAACTTCAGAAGTGAATTGTTCCTCTCATACAGAACTATACTAAATTTTATATCTCTTGTGGCTATTAGAGAATTAAATGGAGATTTAAATGGACTGTTGCTTTTGCTTATTTTTAACTGTTTGCAGCAAAACGGAGTGAAGAGGAAGCAATGACTGTTCATTTGCTTCACTGACTGCTGCCAGCATCTGATCCAGACTTCTCCTGGCTTTGGCTTCATTTGTAAAACTGTGCTTCCTGCAGTTTGCCCTAAGGATGGGCCTAGTTCTTTTACCCAGTCTGTACAATCCTAAGTCTCTATGTTATAACAAGTACAAAGAGTTTTGTGTCTAAATGTAATCAAGCAACTGATTTATCTAAAGGGCGTGGTTGAGAATATTTTGGGATAAGCAGAATTTTCTCTTATTTTCTCCTAAAATCTGTTCTCTCAGCAGCTAGAGTGTAAGACCACGGTCCTGTGGCCCTCTTTACCTTTAGCTTTCTCACTGCCATCAACTCCATGCCCAGTCTTAGTGGCCCTGTAGGCCAGAGTAGAACTGTCCTTTTGAGTATCTAGACTAAATGTTTGCAGTAGACAGCCTCCTCTCTCTCCCATGAAACCCCTGGTGGGTTTGAACTGATGACCTTGCAATTAACAGCTCAATTCTTAACTCACTGTGGTCAAAAGAAAAGATTAAAAGCAGGCAAAGGTTCCAGAAGGACTTTGGATGTGAATGTAACTAACATAAATTGAGCAGAGGGAATAAAATTGTTAAATATGCAAAAGTGTATATATATATTGTTATATATCTTTGTGGTACCAGAAAAGCCCATCATAGCACATAGTGATGAGATAGTTATATTTCAAGGGAAGAATTTCACATCCATCTTTGTACTCCTAAGAGAATAGCATTTCTTTCTATTTTTCTTGAACGTGTGGTTCACTAGTGGCATGCTCAAATAAAAGGAAAGAGCGTAGCAGTCATTACTAGGAATCAGAATATTTATGCATTAATTGGGTTTTAAAAATCATCCATTTCAAGCTCTGTAACTTTTTTCCTGATATTAAAAAAATGCTAAGATCCCTCCAGCGAACACTGAATGAGTTGAAAGAGTATCAAAAACAACATGACCACTACCTGAGACAGCAGGAGATCCTAGAGAAACACAAGTTGATTCAGGAGGAGCAAATCTTAAGAAACATCATCCATGAGACTCAGATGGCAAAAGAGGCACAGTTAGGTAAGTGTTCATTCCCGGTGACCGAGGACGAGTGAGGAAACTTCCTTCTAGCGGGCTCCTAGCTTCCATGTAGCCCTAGAGCAGATGCAAGGTGTGCTTCAGGCTCTACTCAGGCCTGAAATCCAGGCCTATGTCAACGAGTTGACTGGGAGAGTTGTGGGTCCCCTTGCTCTGATAATTCACAAAATGAAGAAAAGGAAGACTTAGATCCTGCAGCTTAACAGTTATTTGCTCTCTCTGCCCTGTCCAAGTGCTTCTCCAACTTTAACACATCTGTGAATCTCCTGGCGATCTCTTGGAAATGCAGATTCTATGTCGAAAGAGTTTTAGATGGTAGTTAAGAGGATCATTTGATTCAACTCTTTTTACTGTCAGTTCATCTTGGGATCTCACACTTGTAATGCTTTGATGCCCTTCCCAGGAAAGCCACTGTGCCGTTTAATGAGCACAGCGTTCTACCACCTGCTCAAAAGTTGTTCTGATTAACGAGCTACACTGACTGCCTCTTCCTTAGAGAGGAGTGGTTTTACCTAATCTCATGGCTCCAATTCTCCGGACAGGAATTGGAGCCATGAGATTAGGTGGGGAAATGTCTCCCAAGACTGGGGTGTTCCTAACAGCTGCGTTGGAGCCATTGAGCTGATTGTGGGTGCTGGGTGCCTTTTAGTCAATTCCAACTCATTGACCCCCATGTGACAGTAAAACTGCCCTATAGACTTTCCGAGACTCTAGATTGTAACCTTTTTACTTTTGAGAATGCCCTATATTAAGATGGACACGTGACTCTTGCTGATGGCAGAGCCACAGGTCAAAACTAACGTTTCTAACTCCTACGGAACATTTTTTTTAGCTCCTTTAACTTGTTACATATGCTTAAGGTCCCATTTTAGGTGTTGTTTGTACCTGACAACCTGCTGTGATCCTCTGAGGAGCACAAGATTAAAATGAAATGACTCTGGCTATGAAAACCATGTGTGCGCTACCAGCCCTTCTCACCATTCGTCCTTTCCATTCCAGGAAATCATCAAATATGCCGTCTGGTCAACCAGCAGCATAGTTTACATTGCCAGTGGGACCAGCCGGTGCGCTACCATCGGGGAGATATTTTTGAAAATGTGGACTACGTTCAGGTCTGTTTTTCTTGGTCCTTTCTAGTGTTTATAAACTTTTGCTATCTAGGCATTTCTTTCTCCTTCATTCCTTCTATGTTGATCCTCTAAAATTTTTGACTGTCATTTATTCAAAGAGTATTCAAAACCTTAGAAATCTAAAGTCAGATTTTTTTATTATCCGAGAATATTGTGTGTGTACCTATACAGTGTATTTGATCAGATTGGTCTGTTGTTGTCATTTAATTCTAGCTTCCACCTTCCCCTCTTCACCTAGACTAAGACTTATAATTGAAAATCTGGGGGAAAGTCACATTGTCTTCTGTGTTGTCTCTGCCAAACTGCTAACAAAATGAAATACCAACAGAAAACATTGATGAAACCCTGTTGTGAGCCAAGTGCTCTCTCAGTGTGCATGCTCACATGCACGCGTACACATATACACAGTCCTAATGGTAGATTATAAATAGTGCCAGATGAGTGGTATGGACAATAAGCACAAGGCGCAGGTACACATATCCACAGTCCTAATGATAGATTATAAATAGTGCAGATGAGTGGTATGGACAATAAGCACAAGGCGCAGGTACACATATCCACAGTCCTAATGATAGATTATAAATAGTGCCAGATGAGTGGTATGGACAATAAGCACAACTGAGATTCCAAGTATCAAAGGATATGGGAAGTAAAATGACGTTTACCCCATTTGCGTAGAAACCCCACCACGTCCTTAACCGTAGCTGGAGAGATACTTCTAGTAACAGTCCGTGTGAAAGAAATCAGGGAGACAGACAGTCTCAGACACAGGCCCCTGTGATTGGCCCTACCTGTCTGAAGTCCGAATCTCTTCACGGGTAAAAGAAGTGTGTGCAAAAGTGGAGTACATTGAAACCCAGTGTAATTTTTAGACCACGAGAGACCATTTGGACCAGTATAGTTTCTGGATATATATATATATATCCTTAAAACTATAATACCGCTACATAGTGAAATAATTTATACTTAAAATATCAAGCCCTAGAGCTACGAAATCTTTCCTTTTTCTCCTGTTTCCATGTGAAAAAGGGCTTGGGGGCAGAGGGGCCACATCCGGATGGGTCCTAAGGGGCAGTTGTGTAATTGAAGGGAAGAGATTAAGAGACAAACAAAAGTATTGGGGCGCTCACCTCTGCCATGGCTTCAGGAACAGGTCCGAGCAGGAGAGAGAGAAAATGTCTTCGTACATCAACTTACATAGTTTTGGGCATGCAATTACAGGTAACCACATACATAATAAAGTAGGCTGTACCCTAACCCTAGAGGTCCCCTTAGTTCATTGGGGGTGGGGGTGGGGGTGGGGGGGAGTTAATGGAGTTCACTGGTAACCTGACACCAGTGCAGGGGGCAGGTAAGAGGGAGTGACTGTCCCCTGAGCAGGGAGAGCAGTTGCAACATGTCTGCTCTTATGGATAAGGCTGCTGGCCAGATAGCCAACAGCCATGTGCTTATAAGAGTTAACTTTAAGTTAGCACTGTTAGGGGAGAATATTATGGGAATTAATCTTAATTATGAGAATGTGATTGGAGACTCATCTTTAACTCACAAGTGTGAAGGCTTCCCTCCACCCAAAACCCTGGCCTCCCAGGCTTCTTAAGTATGAGAATAAAGAATTTGTTGCATACACTCTTTCTGTTTCTCAGCTCCCCACACTCCTTTGACTTCAGGGATGAAAGAAGAATTAAACTCATCGGCCCAAGGCTAATTCCTGTGAGGCAGACATGCCTCCGCCCTCTAACCGTCCCTACCAGTTTTGACTCCAACTGACCCTCCCATGATAATCTGGCCACACAGAGCTCACAGATTATGCTCACAATTAAGGAGTTGATTAGGGAAGTTAACAGATTATAATTCAGGATCAGAAATGTTAAGGCCACTGTTCTCTGGCCAGGACAGCCCCTTTGCCAGGCCCACAGGCAGACCTCTCAGTGACCCTTTGCCCCTTGGTCCCTCTGCCCTTTTAGGACATTGTTACAAAGCTCCTTTAGCATTGCTCCCGGCCCCAGGAAGCCCCCGCCCTGGCCTGTGCTGTGTCTCTGCCGCTGCCACTCCTGTCCCTCCTCTGGTGCCTTGGCTTTTTGTCTCCTGAATTTGTGAGGCTCAGCGTAGGGATCTTGGGTTTCAAAGGATACACTCCACTCCACTCCTGGCTCTTCTTTCTCAATGATAGTGAGACTCCCCCCTTCTGTGGCCAAGTGAGTCCATTTTACACACAGCAGGATGGCAGAATTGACCAATCCCCATATTAGTGTTACAAGTTTTCACAATGGCAACTAACCCTGTTAACATTTACTCACAGCCGAATCATATAATCCTATCTGCATTTTCCCTCGCCTTTTCTTAACCCAGGTGCATCAGAGAATTCATGGAAGTAAAAAGTCATATTTGACAATTCACTGGACCGCCCTTCTCAACCCCACCCCATCCTGTTCCATTCTCTTTATTTAGTAAGGTTCCAGAAATCAATAACCGTAGTATCTCATAAAAACAGTAAGCTCTTCTATAGTCTAACCTTTCAGCCTCTAAACTAGTGATGCTCAACCTTTCTAACGCCATGACCCTTTAGTACAGCCCATCATGTGGTGGTGACCCCCCCCAACCATAACATTATTTTCCTTACTACTTTAAAACTGTAACTTTCCTACTGTTATGAATCGGGCGACCCCTGTGAAAGGGGCATTCAACACCCACCAACCCCCACCGCAAAGGGTTCGCGACCCATAGATTGAGAACCACTGCTCGCAATCTGTTATTAGGGCTTGATTGTAGACCCTAAAAGAGCCTTTTCTAAAAATTTTCTTTTCATGACACATTGTTCTTACACAATGGTGATCATTTAGTCTGGACCGGGGAGACTGCCTGGAAAAACTCAGTCTCACTCCTCACACCAAACTCTAAGGATCAATCAGCTATACACGCCTAAGCATGCCAAACGGGGTCACATCTCAAAGTTAAGAGACGCAGTCCTCAGGACTGCCACGTCTTCCGGAGACTTCTGAAGCGCCAGCAGCAAACCTAGCAGTCCCCACACCACCCTCACTTCCGACCTGCCAGCTAAAAATTGAGGGTTTTCTCACTGCCTGTTCAGGATAGCAGCCTCTTAGCTCAGGAGTTCTCAGCCCACCTGCATCTAAACTGCTGGTTCTCACACTTCAGTAGTAATTCGATAGACTGCCTCATAGAACTCAGCAAGTCTTAACAGTTAAAATTATGATCCCAGTAAAGCATAAAGCATCCAAATGTCTGGGGAGATTCCCACTACAGAGTAAAATTATGATCCCAGTAAAGCATAAAGCATCCAAATGTCTGGGGAGATTCCCACTACAGAGCTCTCGTGCCCCAAAGTGGGGTGCCCTGCCCTTCACAAGCATCCCTGTCTGTCACCAACCAGGAAACCCATGGAGCTTCCACGTCCAGACCTTTATTGAGGGTCTCATTCTATAATTCAAACTCCCTCCCCTCTCCCAGTTATTCAGCCCAGAGGGTTCTTGCGGCCTTGCCGCCCCACCCAGAAGTTCACTCATTGGCGTCAGCTGTGAGTTCACTGTCTCTGGCGTCCTCAGCAGCAGGAGAAGGGCGGGGTTTAGGAGTATTTCACAGGAACCATGAACAAAGACCAAGTTCTTGGGGCAAAATCAAACCACTCAGGGAAAATAATGAACCAAATCTAGACTTGGTTAGTTGATCCGCAAACCTAACGTTCTAAATTAGGCGTGGTTCTTTAAAGTTCTGATTATTTTATTACTGAAACACTTTGATTTCCTACTGAATTTGAATACTAATTTTGGGGGTTCGAATTAAATCTTGGTCATAACTCCCTTCCCACCTCTAATTTGATTTTAACTTTTCATTTTCTAGTTTGGTGAAGATTCGTCCACCTCTAATATGATGTCTGTGAACTTTGATGTTCAGACAAATCAGAGTGATATCAGCAACTCCTTCAGGTCTTCTCCTGTAGCCCATTCTATTCTCTGGATCTGGGGCAGAGACTCTGATGCATATAGGGTAAGTCAATAGGCTATGCCAAAAGCTCGTAAGGGAATAGACCTCAACCTCACTGATAGGTAGTGATCTATCTATCACTGATCTGTTCAGTTCAGCCAACATTTATCTAACATCGAAAAGGAAGCATTGTGCTCGGTAATGGAGAAGGAAGACACAGACCCTGTCTTAGCCAGCCCTTCCCAATCAAGTAGGAAAGCAGACACTCTGACTTCACAAACCTTCGAGCTCTGCTTATGATTACCACCACCCTTAACAAGTTTTTAAACTTGACCTAGTAAGTACTTGTATGCACTTGTTTAAGCAGCTTTCTCTTGCTATGTGCGTGGTTGGGGATATAGTGGACAAACACCACGTTCCATTGGCCTTTACATTTCTCGTGAAAGATACAGACCATAAGCAACTTAATAAATAAATCTGTTTCTAAGCCACGTATATGCTAGTCAGTGGGGGATGGGATCCCAAGGTGTGAAGGCTGAGACCATGTATGTTTTGTTTGCCATCAAGTTTTCAGAACGTAATCAAGCTTCTGTTGTAACAATTCATACAACCACTCAGAATTATGTACTACACATTTTATAGAGTTTGGTAGCTGTAGCATAAGTTTTAATAAGCCTCTAGTATGATTTATATTTAGATAAGTAAACTTCTCACAAACAACAAAAAATTAGACCTCACCATTGGGGGGTGGGGATCTTAGGAAGAAATCTTAGGGCAAAAATCAAGGAAGAAACAATTTCTGTGCCACTTTTCTCAATTTAAGTATGCTTTCGGGTGCAGGTATTCAACTTTACCACACAGCGACTTAAACAGAAAAGAAATATTCTTCACCTAGCAAGAAGTTCAGATAGGGTACACTTTGAGTGTGGCTGACTTAGGGGCCCAGTGATGTCATCAGAACATCCCTTCCCTTTTTCCACCCAGACATCTAGAGGACACTTTATAGGAGAGCCTGACTACCCAGTCCCCTCTGCAGTCTTAATCCCAAAGTCTGAGCATAATTCCAGCTGCCACCAGAATTTTGTTGTGCCAAAGGTCTGGGAGAAAACTAGTAGCTGACAGGGCCAGAGCACATCACACAGGACCTGGTGAATGTCCCTGATGTGACAGGTGATATGAAGCCCAAGCCACAGACGGCACAAAGCAGTGCAAAGCCACCCACAGAAATAACCGATACATCCAGGCATAGGCCTCCCACAAAGGCAGCCAGGGATGGAAGCACCACGAGGAGAAGGAAGAAGCTAAATGGCATGCTTGGCATGGTAGTGCACACCGCCCGGTGAGGGTGAGAATCAGATAACTGGCAGAGTACTACCCCAAGGCAACCACCTTTGAGTTAGTCTGGATGGACTCTGTCAGCAAATGGAACATCTTCGGCAAGCTTTGAGATACCAGAGGGCTCCTCTTCCGCCATCCTGAAACCCACTTTAGTCTTCTTGAACCAGTGAGCTTACCAAGGCAGGGCACAGTCAAATGTCACATGTTCTGCCTCTTGCTGTTGCTGGTCGGGAGCTGCTGGCCGCAGCCCACGAGCAGCTACTTCCCTGGGCAGAGGCTTGGTTTTGCTTTTTTACCCCCCAACAGTTTTATTGGCATATAATTCACTTATCATACAATTCAATAATTCTATCACATGAAGAAGAGTTGTAAAATCATCACAATCAACTTTAGAACATTTCCCCCAACCTCCCCTGCCATCTTCCCAAGGAATCACTAATCCAGTTACTATTTCTATAGATTTACCTATCCTGGATTTCATACACAGAAAAACATTTTTTTTTAAAGTAAAACAAAAACCTCAATTGAAAACTAGAACAAATTTAAACGGATCATAGGGGAGATCAAATGGTAAGGTGCTAAATTTGAACCTTGCTGCATCTGCAACAATCCACTTCCCAATGCATTCTGCATGAGAGGAAGGCTATTCACATTCCTGGTCCACAAAGGGGGTGTTTGGGTCATAAAAGGTTAAGGTTTGTTTTCCTTTCCCAGAGACTCAAGCACGTTTTGTGGCTTATTGCCTCTGCGAATTTAAGCATAGCCAATCCCAAACCAGTTTATAGGAAAGTAGGTGGAATTGCCATAGACTGACTAATAATCTTACAAAGTATTCTTAGAAAGAATACTGCGTTATCAACCATGTCTACCACATGTATCTTAAAATATTAACATTTCTATTTAGTAGAGTGTATGTAGATTGTTTAACAGTTCATTTAACTACTGAAGAATTGACTCGAAAGAAATTTATAAGAAACTTTCTTAATTTTATTAGGACAAACAGCATGTTCTGTGGCCTAAAAGAGCCGATTGTGCCGAGAGCCACCCGAGAGTCCCAGGTGGTGGGGAATTGCCAACGTATTTTCTGCCCCCGGAAAACAAAGGACTCAGGCAAGTGCTGATGGATTTGGCAGAGCACCTGATTCTGTATGATTGTCGCCTGGCAGTTCTTTGAGAGCACCAGCCTTGGACTTGAAAGGTTAATTAAGTCTTTATCTTGACCTCACCAAAACTTGGAAAATATGAATCTTGTTCCTTTTTCTTGTGCCAGGATCCACGAGCTCAACAGTGATGATTATTCTTCAGAAGAAGAGGCCCAAACCCCAGACTGTTCCATAAGTGACTTCCGAAAAAGCCAGACTCTATCCTACTTAGTCAAAGAATTAGAGGTCCGCATGGATCTGAAAGCCAAAATGCCAGATGACCATGCACGAAAAGTAAGGCTCACTTAGGCTGGTGTTTATTGCCGTCCATTCTGGGTGATCTCAGAAGCCTCTTAGAAGGAGCAGAAAATTGGTAGAAGGCAGTTGGTGAACTTCAAATTTTTTAACTGAAAATATGGGTGAAATGTTTGAGAAGTCAGCCAGGCAGTCTTGCTATTAAAGAAGTGGAAGGCAAGTGTGTTCAGGGGAGCTGCCTCAGTAGGCCTCATCTTTGCTTCCTTGACCCACAGTGTCATGTCGATGCATAACCAAGGGCTCTCTCCGTTTACGTGGTAGAAATCATTTTGACCACTTGATTTAGCTGCGATTCCTCCGATCCTCCAGAAGTTTGTCTAAATTGTCAACTTGAACGTTCCCTCTCCATGGCCTTCAGTCAACCCGGCTTTGGCCTTCTGTGTTGTCCTTTTGTAGGAATTTGATGATTCCCTTTGCAAACATAACTCAGTGGTGCTGTTTTCCTTCATTCTTGCTGCTTTTCTGTAACTTAGTTTATTTCCAAGTGCAGATTAGGTTAGATATTAGATAAAATTCTATACATTTAGAAATGAAAAAATTACTCTCTTACTAAGAGCACAGGCCATTGCAACTGCTGTTTTTTGAAACTTAGTTTCTAAGCCATCAGCAGTTCATGACTTAACATTCAACACTTTTTGCTGAAGCAAAAAAAAAAACATGTACTGGGCACTGTTTTGGGTACTAGGAATAAAAAGTTCATGATCCATACCTTAGAGTTGCTCACAGTATATAAATACTGCAAAAGAATACAGAATAGATTTCATTGGGATGTGGTGGTTTTCCAACTAAGGGAACTAACATGTTTTCACATGCTCCTGTGTTCTAAATAATTATTCCGTTCCAGACACTTCAGTTGACCTTAATGGAGATTCATAGATAATGCGCGTGTGTGTGTGTGTGTGTGTGTGTGTGTGTGTGTGTGTGTGTTTTCATTTTACTGGAAGATTTAAAATACAGAAAAATTAAAGAGAATAGTATGATAAAGTCTGTGTATCCAAATTAAGCCATAACCTCCTCACAGCCAACCTTGTTACTTCTCAATGAGTATTTAACAAAATCAGAAATAAAAATGTATTATTACCTATATTGTCCTTAAGAGCAGTGAACGCCAATAGGTTAACTCCTGTTGTCGTGTTAATGCCCACATATATGTGATTAAAATATCTATTCAAATTAGCTGTTCCAGAGGAACTCAAGTAAAATCTTGGCCATCTGTAAAATTGATTTTCAAATGTCTTCCTGATTATTTTAAATTGAGTCAGGCTTCCTTTTGCTGTTTTCAGGTTTTGCTTTCCCGTATTAATAACTATACTATCCCAGAAGAAGAAATCGGGTCTTTCTTATTTCACGCTATTAACAAGGTGAGTCTCACTTCTTAACCTTGAAGGCTTAGTGTTCCCCTGTTTGCTGTCCAGTCCATTCTAGCTGCGAGCAACCCCAGTTGACAGCGTGGAACTCCCCCACAGGGGGTCCTAGGCTGGCACCCTTAGGAAGCAGGTCGCCGCCAGACCTTGTCTCCCACAGAGCTGGCTGGTGGAGTCTTGACTGATGACCTTTAGGTTAGCAGCTAGCTACTTAACCGTTGTTCCCCCAGGCTGTGTGTCAAAACGTACTTATTGAAATCCAGTTTAGAGCAAATATGCTGTGATGTGTAGAATAAGTCCCACAGTCCTGTATTAACCAAACTGTGGGGGTTTTCAGCCAAATGCTCCCGTCTGGCTCATCCTCAACGAGGCGGGGCTGTACTGGAGAGCAGTGGGAAACAGCACCTTTGCCATCGCCTGTCTTCAGAGGGCTTTGAACTTAGCCCCACTTCAATACCAAGACATTCCTCTTGTCAACTTGGCCAACCTCTTGATCCACTATGGTCTGCACCTCGATGCCACTAAGCTGCTCCTGCAGGCTTTAGCCATCAACAGCTCAGAGGTGAGCCTTCCTCTTTCTCTGTAGCTCCGTGTGCATACAAGGTGTGGGGGGTTCACATTCAAGATACAATTTGTGTGGTTCTAAAGAGGGCCTAGAAATGTCGTGTTGTGTTTTTCTGAGTTTATACATTTCTAAATTTCTAGAGAGAGCCTAAAAACTTCTGTTTTGTTTTTCCTTTGGCTCTGTTCCTCTTTTTATTTTACAATGAATGAGATTTATAATTGTACAGTTAGTATTTTAGAAATTTACACTGAAATAAGGGTGGCAGCACTTTCTGAAAATATACTGCCTCTACCTGCAACATCTGGTTCCGAACTTAGCTTAGCTCTCTATCACATGCACTGCTTACCATTGTCACACTTCACAACTTTCACTTCGCGATTATCTTTATATCAACCAAACCAGAGCACAGCTTAAACGTCTTTTTGATAAGATTAGAAAGTACCGGGACCCTCCCACCTCGTCCACAGAGTTACGTCACTGCTTTGTGGTTAGTTAGTGTTTCATAGTTTCTGAAAGGCCACTTTGCTTTTTTATGTTAAAATCAGGATGCATGTTGAAATCAATGGCCTCTTAGGTTTGATGGAACACGGGTTTTAATGAACATGCAATTAAATTGGTTTTATAGCTAATGTCTCAGCCACTGCCATCAAGTCAAAACTGAGTCATAGCAACCCCACAGGACAGGGTAGAACGGCCCCTGTGGTTTTTTGAGACTGTCACTCTTTACAGGAGTAGGACACCCACCCACCCCCAATCATTCGCCCAAGGAGTGACTTGACTGGTGGCTTTGAACTGCTAACCTTGTAGTCAGCGGCCCAATACGTAACCGGTATATCAGCAAGGCTCCATTGGGATTTGTTTAAGGCACCCAGAAAGTAAGGTTTTCAGCCATGAGAAGGCAACAGCACCTATTTGAGAGTTTCCTTTGAAGTTCTCAACTGAATTTTAAGCCATAGTTTACAATCTATCTGCTATATTGCAAGTTAAGTTGCAAAAGAAGTACATCAAATATTTATGAAATGCGTCCTGTGTGCCAGGTGCTGGGACATTGTAAACAGATGCTGTGCATGGATGTGTTGGAACGGGGAGCCAAATGGAAGGCTCAACACAGCTGTGTTCTCCTCCGTCCTGCACTTGCTGCTGCCAGCAGCCCAGGCAGTTAGGCCATATTCTTCCAAAGAAAGAAAACTCCTTCCGAGATCAGTTATCTCTCTGTACTTTAAAACTGCTGTTGGTGCTGCAGCAGAAATAGAAAGATGAATTAATGGTTCGAATCTCGGGGGGGCGGGGGTGGGGGGGAGGCGGGGACGGGACAAACTCACTACCACCAAGTCAGTTCTGACTCGTTTCAGCCTTCTAAGACAGAGTAGAAACCCTCCGCCCCCCCTTTTGAGACTATCACTCTTAATGGGAATAGAAAGCCCCATTTTCCTCCCATGGACCAGAGTAGAGGCCAAAAAAACAGACCTTAACAAGGGCCCCCTCCCTCAAACTCTCAGCATTTGTAAGTAGTTCCATGGAAGCTTTTCTTTAGGGTAAATATGTCATAGTCTTGCACCTCGACTGTGCAGGTGATTTTAAAACTTCATTATATTAAAAAATGTATTACTACATAGTTGCTGTACCATTCATATATACAATTGTGTGTGTGTGTTATGTATGTTGAATGCACAGATATGCCATAGCTTCCTCTTCTGTTGCTGAGCATGTAGATTGCTGACAGTACTTATCTATTCGCAATAATGATTTGCTCACTGTCTTTCTGAGCCAGTTCTGTGTTTCCGATGATTTTGTAGGAAAGATTTCTAGATCAGTAACAGAATGAGTATTTTGATGGCTATGGAAACAAAATGCCAAGAGTCCACCAAATGATGTAGGCCAGTATACATTGCCACCATGGAGGCCTGAAACTACCCAATCCTCTTAAGCTCACCAGAATTTGGCATCTGAAATAACTACTGATGTTTGTTCATTGCTTTAGAGTAAGCAAATTTACATGTAGTAACTCACTTAATCTTCTCAAAGCTCCTACAAGGTAGAATTTATCCACTTAGGAGGAAAAGGATTTACTTAAAGTCATGGAGCATAGAACTCAGGGACATTGGCCACAGAGCGCACACTCCTCATCAGCGTTACACTGCTTCCAACCACTTTATCAGCATTCACATCTCTGTTGCAGCATCAGTTTGTCTTTCCATTGTATCTTTTCTTTTTTTAATCCTTTTATTGGGGGATCGTATAGCTCTTACCACAATCCATACATCCATCCATTGTATCAGGCACATTTGTACATATGGTGCCATCATCATCCCTTATATCTTTTAAGTCAAAGTTTGTGTATGCATTTTATAGATTTGGCTAGGTAGAAGTTAGGTGTTTTGTTTTCCATTTCATATGTATATTTTATGAACTCTAGATATATCAAAACCTTTTAAGTGCCATATGTCAAAACGCTTTTCCCGTGCATTGCCTTTTTAGTTCAGCTGTTTAAAAACCCTTGAATTTGTCAGTCATTTCCATTGCAACTCTTAATCACCAGGAGCTTGAAAAATTAATTCTGTTTTGTTTTATATAGTCTCGTTGCTGTTTTGGGTTTTTTTTTAATCATTTTATTAGGGACTCATACAATTCTTATCATAATCCATACATACATCAATTGTGTAAAGTACATTTGTACATTCATTGCCCTCATCCTCAAAACATTTGCTCTCCACTTAGGCCCACCCTGGCATCAGCTCCTCGTTTTTTTCCCCCTCCCTCCCTGCTCCCCCCTCCCTCATGAACCCTTGATAACTTATAAACTATTATTTTGTCATATCTTGCCCTGTCCGACGTCTCCCTTCACCCACTTTCCTGTTGTTCAACCCCTAAGGAGGAGGTCACATGTAGATCCTTGTAATTGGTTCCCCCTTTCCAACCCACCCTCCCTCTACGCTCCCAGTATCGCCACTCACACCACTGGTCCTGAAGGGATCACCTGCCCTGGATCCCCTGTGTTTCTAGTTCCTATCTGTACCAGTGATTCCAGTTCCTATCTGTACCAGTGTACATCCTCTGGTCTAGCCAGACTCCAGACTTGCAAGGTAGAATTGGGATCATGATAGTGCGGGGGGTGGGGGTCATTTAGGAACTAGAGGAAAGTTGTATTTTTCATCGCTGCTACATCGCACCCTGACTGGCAGTCTCGTAGCTGTTTTATAGTTTCAGGTTGTGCATGTAGGTCCGTGACCCATTCCAAGGTAAATGATCTCGAGGGCATTCTTCTCCACATGAATACCCAACTATGCCAGCACCCCATCTTGAGAAGATTATCCTTTCCCTGTTGCACCACGGGAGCCCTTGCGCTCAGCTCCAGGCCCCTTACGTGGAACTGCTGTGTGGGTGTCCAGGAATCCAGGGAAGAAGAATAATGTTTAGAAACTGATTGTGGTAGCGATTGTACCGTTCTGCTGGATGTGATTGAGTGATATAACATATGTATGTATTAACCGAATTAATAATGACGTTTACAAAATAAATCAAACTAAGGCCCATTGCTCTGAAAAAGATCACACAGGAGGGCCTGGACAGAGTGGGAGGAAAATGTAGATCAAAACTCAAAATCATAAAAAAGATCAAACTTACTGGTCTATCAGAGACTGGTAGAACCCTAAGACTATAACCCCTAGACGCCTATCACACTGGGAACTCAACTCACCTTTGTGGCTCACCTTTCAGCCAGATGATAGAAAGATTTATACAGTGAATAATAACCCCAGGGAGATACCCACTCTTTAGAGCAAGCAAGTCAATGCATTCTTATACTTGTTGGTAGAGTGAAAATTTATACATCCTCGTTGGAAACCTAGTAACTGTAGCTACTTACAAAATACAGTGAAACCTGTGAGAGCCAGAACTCTGCAGGACTGCTTTGTTTTCTCAGGTCTAGCAAGTTTTTTGCCATTAACAGCGAGCAGCCTTTCCACTTTTCTGTTGTTCTCTAGTGGTGGAAAATGATAATGATTTCCTTCTCTGACAGGTTTCCATCCGACACAGGCTCCTTTCTCAGGTTTTAAGTTATCCACCTGTCTTCTGACCCACAGCTAAGTCTGTACCTGAGGAAAATGAGTATTTATGTCTCCCAAAGACATTTACAAGAATGCTCGTAGTAGTTCTGTTCATAAAAGCTAGAAACTGAAAGCAAAACATATGTCTGTGAGTCGGAGAATGGATGGACAAGCTGGTATATTGAGAAATGGAGAATTTGATATCCATTTAGAAGAAGAATGAACTGATACTGACTGCTGAGACTAAAATGGACAGTTAGCCCAAAACTTTTATGGGGTGACATGGCCTAAGAGAAGTCAAAAGACACAGTTTCAGGGTTTTCTATTTCAGAAAATATCAGTCCATTAACCTTCTTTGTTTTCTGGTGTTTTGTTTTGTTTGTTTTTGTTTTCCTTCTTCTTCACAGCCCCTGACCTTTCTGAGCCTGGGAAATGCTTACCTGGCTCTGAAGAATATTAGTGGGGCACTTGAGGCCTTTAGGAAAGCTTTGACATTAACTGCCAAGTGCCCAGAGTGCGAAAGCAGCCTGAAACTGATCCGGTGTATGCAGTTCTACCCTTTCCTGTACAACGTCACCTCCTCTGATTGCAGTGGTAAGCAGCTGGTCAGCGCTGGCACCATCATGAGCTTAAGAATGAGCTGTTGTTCTGATCAGCAGATCCCACAGAATGGTTTTCTCAGCTCCCCTGAGGAGTTCACACCGTTTGTATCATTCTGGATGCGTACGGAAGCCATGAATGCTGTAGAGCAGTAAGGTTTGGTTCTCCCTAGAGGCCAGGCTGGGGAAAGGCTGTCAGCATATGTTCAACTGGGGCTGCTGGGCCAGGAGGTTTATCTTCCAAATCTCTGGAGTTTTCAAATGGCCAGTATTGTGGGATGAATGTTTTTTTCTGCTCATCGAGTCAAATTGAATAATAGGACTTGAGGCAGTATCCCCACAAACTCAGTCAGTCATTGAAATGCATCCTCATCTCTCAGTGAAAGCGAGATCCAGACCTTTACTGCATCTTTGACTAGACGCCTACATTACATGAGCTCTTCATGGCCCCGTCCAGCTCTGTCCACATGTGCATTAAGGGTATCTACGTGGGTAGAAAAATCAACACTTAAAATTGTTGGAAGTTCATCCATTCCTGGGGCCCTTCTTCAAGTCCCCTGAATGTTTGGTTATGTACTTAGGTAAGCTTCAGTTTGAGGGGACAAATCTGCAGTGGGACTCCCAGCCTCAAACTGTGGTGGATGCAGTTTGCATGTGTGTATCGTGATTTCTTATCCTTGGTGGAGCATGCCGTGGGTGGTCCATGCAAACTGGACCATAGTGCTCAAGCAGAGAGTCATCTGCCTAGGCCTTCATGTAAGAGACTCCAGAGAGGCTCACTGGCGAAAGTGACGGGTCTAAAAGACATCGTTACTTACCTGTAGATGTGGAAGCTGAAACTTGTTTTTCAGGTTTCCTGTCTTTAGGACTGCCTTAGGACGTTCCCAGAATGGCCTGATCAGAGACATTGGGTTGAATGGAAGCGGTCCTAAAAGCGTACACAGAGAACATGCGATTGGATCCCAGTCGTGTTCACCGTTTTCAAACATCAGGGACCAGGTTTTAAGTTGAGAAACCAAAATCTGTCAGCAACATCACACAGCTCAGTTGTTGAGCACAGTCTGAACTAGAGTTTGTACACGAATGCAATAGATCGAACATAGTACTTTAGCAAGATAATGTAGTGTAGTGCTCAGCATCAGTCACACAGGTTCGTGTTTGAGCCCCAGCCCTGCCGTTACGGTCTGCCTGGTTCCAGTGAAAGAAGTTAACTGTCCTTCACAGAATGAAAGACCGAAAAACTACCTCACACACTTGTTGGAAAGCTTATCATGTGGTAGATGTTGAATACAAAATACCAAGTACTGAGAATTTTCAAGGTGCACATTATGGGCCTTTGGCAGTTGTACTTGATCCTAGAACATATGTGGGTTATCCAAGAACAGCCTTGGAAGCAGGATTTTGCTTTTTCAGTTTGCCATTTGTAGGACCTCTTATTTAAGTTACATCTCCCTCACTATTCTTGTACCCCTTTCCTGTTTTTGGAAAGGAGATTTGTGTGTGTGTGTTTTTGTTGTGTAGCTCCAGCTGTGTATACATGAGGACCCTTGCCGAAGAAGTCTTTTTTTGTTGTCATCAGTAGTAGGTGATTTTGTTTAGCATTTCCATTTCTTAAAATTTCTTCTTATACTATGCCACTGATGTCAAAAGAGGAAATTCCATTGTCTTGTATCTTTCTCCTAGAATATAGCCCACCTATGCCTGGAAAAGTAATATTTGGGAGCAGGTCTTGTTGAGGGTGGTGGTATCTGGTACTCCACATTATTCCCAAATATCATTGGATCCAGTGTAATGACAACAGAAGAAATGCATTTGATGCAGACAGAGAAAACACTGTATTTCATCATTTCAGAACTCATCAATTTCATAAACATGGAAATTTTAGTTCTTTTGATATGCTCTATTGTACTTACCTGGTTTACTAATTAACAGGTCTTTACTCAAATTGGCTAAGGTCAGTAGAAGAAATTATTAAAGATCAACCTAAATTATTAAAGACCAGCCTAAAGAGCATGACTTAGGAAACAATCCAGCATCTGCCAATATTTGAATATTGATACTCTAATCTGTCTCAAGTTTGTCTTATGATAGTACAAAGGTTTCAGCCAAGGGCTTTATATTGTAGTTGGATTTTGCTAGATTAAGCCGTCCTTGCTACATTGATCTCTTTTGCCGCCAAAACAATTCACTTAAGGAAAATCTGAAAAGCTACAAATTTAGGATCTTTTAAAATGAGCTTTTTGATATCAAAAGTAGTTCAGTACTCATGGAAAATTTTGTAAAAATCATTTTTATGACCATTATTGTTAGTCATTCACAAATTATTTCCTTTAAGCTACATTTCTAGTAGCTATTTTTAGAGCAACAGTAATATGAAGTAATGTTTTGAGTAGTGTGAGCTTCATGGTAAAATCCTAGGCACTATGTGAACATCAGCAAGTATTTCACTGCTTGTCATAGAAGACTTTTCCACACAGACTTATTTTTCTTGGGATGCCTGCACAGGTGGTGTATTCCTCTTGCCTTTGGGGCCTGATAAGTTCATCTCAAAATTTCTCCCACTGGTAGGAGCTAAAGATTTCAGTTAGTACCGAATTATTTATTTGACAGTTTATGCAAACTTTTGTGAACCTAGAAATGATTTTTCCAACTGTTGCTTGTTAGATGCAGCTGTTCTTACAGTTTCTGCTTGTCATCTTTCTTCTAAATAGTCTTTAACAAATACTGCTTTTTTCATGGGTCATTTTACATTGCCATCACAACTTCAAGGATGTTAGGAAGGAAACCTACCGGACTGATTGTTTTAATTGCCCACTCTCCAGCTGACTAAAGGAGATGTAAGTGCTTCGAACTTCAACTAAGCATTTTGTTTTGCCAGTCTTGAAATACATATTCTTTCCCACATCAATATGTTGGTCACTTTACAATTTCATTTCACTTAAATAGAACCGAATTGGTCACATGAAACAAAACTCATTCTTCAATAAGAATACATTTGGCCCTTTTGAAAAAAAAAAAATAATAATAATCTGTTAAATTGTGATTTTTGGGGGGCGGGGGTAGTATAAACAATTTACAAGGTCTCTAAATCACTCAACATTAAACAATGGAATTTTGTTTCTGTGGGACACAGAAAGGTCTCTCAGAGGATGAAACGTCCTAAAGCAGCAATGATTCTCTCCTGTGGACCGGAAAGCGGAAAATAATTCTTGAGAACAACATAAGGAACCCGATTGAATGTCCGGTCCGTGGAGGAGTTCAGCAATGCGTAGGGAAGGCAGTGCAGCACGGGCTCTTTTCCAAGTTTTATTACCCCAAATAGTTGCGAAGTACTGTATATACTCATGTGTAAGCCAGGTTTTTCGGCACTTTTTAAAAAATTTAAATACTTTTTATATTTATTTATTTTTTAAATCATTTTATTGGGGGCTTATACAATTCTTATAACAATCCATCCATCCATTGTGTCAAGCACATTTGTGCATCTGTTGCCCTCATCATTCTCAAAACATTTGCTTTCCACTTGAGCCCTTGGTATCAGCTCCTCATTTTTTCCCCTCCCTCCCCGCTCCCCCCTACCTCATGAACCCTTTATAATTCATAAATTATTATTATTTTGTCATATATTACACTGTCCAATGTCTCCCTTTACCCACTTTTCTGTTGTCCTTCCCCCAGGGACGAGGTTATATGTAGATCTTTGTAATCTGTTCCCCCTTTCTACCCCACCTTCCCTCCACCCTCCAGGTATCACCACTCTCAGCACTGGTCCTGAAGGGATCATCGTCCTGGATTACCTGTGTTTCCAGTTCCTATCTGTACCAGTGTACATCCTCTGGTCTAGCCAGATTTGTAAGGTAGAATCGGGATCATGATAGTGAGGAGTGGGGGGGAAGGAAGCATTCAAGAACTAGAGGAAAGTTGTATGTTTGTTTTATCGTTGCTACCCTGCATCCTGACTGGCTCGTCTCCTCCCTGCGACCCTTCAGTAAGGGGGTGTCCAGTTCCCTACAGATGGGCTTTGGGTCTCCACTCTGCACTCACCCTCGTTTACAATGATATGAGTTTTGTTCTTGTTTCGGCACATTTTTTATGTGGTTTTTGTGGTAAAATTAGGTGCCTCGTTAGATATTACCTTCTGATGCCTGTTACCTGATCCGGTCGACATCTCATGATCACACAGACTGGTGTGCTTCTTCCATGTGGGCTTTGTTGTTTCTCAGCTAGATGGATGCTTGTTTATCTTCAAGCCTTTAAGCCCCCAGACACTTTATCTTTTCATAGCCCGGTACCATCAGCTTTCTTCACCACATTTCCTTATGCACCCACTTTGTCTTCAGCTATAGTGTTGGGAAAGTGAGTATCTCAGAGAGCCAGATTACTAGAACAAAGTGTTCTTGTGTTGAGGGAGTACTTGAGTTGAAGCCCAATGTCCATCTGCTTCCTTAATACTAAACCTATAAATATATGTAGCTAGATCTATTTCCCCATCGTCATAGATAAATATATTAACGTATGTACATGCCTGTGTTTAGACCTCTATAAATGTCCTTTGCCTCCTAGTTCTTCCCTCTATTTCCTTTTACTTTCCTCTTTTCTCACTATCGTGTTCAGCCTTCATTTGGGTTTCAGTAATTCCTCTCGGTTACATTGCCCTTGATCAAGCCCTAACCTACCTCCTACACCCTCTTCACCATCGTTTTTTGGTCACTTGTTCCCTTGTCCCTGGGTTTGTTAACACCCACTTCCTTTTCCCCCGCCTCCCCCTCTTCCATGTTCCCCCAGAACTGTCGTCCTGTTGTTCTCTGTTCCGGCTTGTTTATCCCTCCTATCCCATCCAGTTAGACATGAGAGACAACAATAGGCACAAACACAAGACGGAGCACAACAATAGAAAATAAAGCAATAGCTGCAACAGCAGCAACCACAACAAAAAAAGGCAACAACATAAAAAAGAAAACCCTATAAATAGTTCAAGGTCTATTTGTTGTCCTTTATGAGTGTTTTCCAGTCCTGTGTGATGGGGCACCACGCCTGCCCCCCAGGCTAATTTCGGTGTTCCCTAGGGACTTCATTGCTGTGCTCCCCTTGCTGCTCTGTTGCATGCCCCCAGCGTCTTGCCTCTGTGGTGGGGTCAGGGCTGGCACTGTTCCCTCCATGTGTCTCTAGTGTTGTATCCCGTGGTGCTATGGGTCAGTGGGGAATATCTTGTCTCCTGGTGGGGCCGGTCCTATGGTCCTCTCTGCATTGGCTGCTCAGAGCAGGAATATTGTCCTCAGGGCTTGGTGGGCCGGATGTGCTTCACCCTTTTTCCCTCTCCCCATGTTTGCTCCTGTGTGCTCTGATCAGACACGTCCCTCTCCCTGAGCTGTAGCTTCAGTGCTGTCCTCTGAAGTAAATTCTTCTGGGGGTAGAGGGGGGAGGGGGCTGTCCACTTAGTTGGTAATATGGCTGGCCCCTCGAGCCTCTTTATTGGTTCCATGCTTCATGCCAGTGTGTTGTGTTCTTGTCTTGGAGCACCAGGTTGAAGTCTTGTCCCTGTTTCCCTGTGGAGATACAAACAACATCCTCCCCTTGGGTCGGTTATTGCCCTATTCCCCCGGCTACCCATGTCTTTTTTTTTTTTCCCCTCCTTTTAGTTGGCTACCATATGTATCCCTGGGTTTAGCCTGGCCCCTGCCATATTACCTGGACCTCACCCCAGGAATGCCATTCTGATCTTATATAGGTAGGCAAACCAACAATAATGGAGACCAAACAAAAAACAAATGATCAAATAAAAAGGGGAAAAGATAGCCCCAAAAGCATACACAATTCCAGATATGACTATCTCCCCACCTTTCCTGGAGGGTTCCTGGAACTGCCCCTCCTAGCCTAAAGTCTATTTTGGGGGCTTCTCAGGGGCTTTGTGGCTTGGCTTTGCTCCCATTGCCAATCTGCTATGTTCCCTTCTTCGTTTGCCCCACTGTGGGGGGATCAGGCTGGACTCACTCCTCGCCATATGTCCCCTGTATTGTCCTCTGTTCAGCTAAGGGACTTCATGTCTCGAGCTGTGTCTGCCCTACAGTCTTCTCCGTGCCTTAGCATCTCTGTGCAGGCGATGTCTTGGTAGTCTTAAAATATAATGCAGGTTACTGTGTAAGGTGTACTTGAAAACATACACTAGAGGAAAAAAATCAAAGAATTCCCAAATGATGTGTATGAGCTTTACTGTCTGTCCCAGGGTGTAGATGAATGGCTTACGCTGCCATCTTTGCAGTGTTCCCGTGTGTACAGACAGCATCAGCTGAGACCAGGAGACCTCCTTTTAGGATTGCGTCATTGACTGTGACCCTAGTCTTTGTTGCCCACCCTACATTTATAGCTGGCAGCTGAAAGCCGTTTCAGTGTTCGGATTTTGAAGAAATAAATCCTGCATCTTGCTGCCCTCTTGTGAGCTGTCTGATAACGAAAACCAATCCCATTGCTGTCCAGTGGATTCTGACTCCTAGCAACCTACAGACTGTAATAGCACTGCCCCATAGGCTTTCCGTGGAGTTTTCTGTAAATCTTTACAGAAGCAGACTCAGAGTTTCCCCTTAAGGAGTGGCGGTTGTTGGATTCAAACCAGTGATCTTTTGGGTAGCAGCACCAAGCCTCCTTATCCACCATAGCAAACCAAACTGACTGCTGCCGAGTCTGCATGGACTCTTAGTGAGTTACAGGACAGGGTGGAACTGCTCCTGTGGGTTTCTGAGACTGGAAATCTCCGGAGTTGAAAGCCTCCTCTTTCTCCCGAGGAGTAGCTCCATGCTAAGCACCACACCATACACTACCTGCAATTGAGGACCTTTATTTCACTGCATCCTTCATAAGAATTAATAAAGATGTTTTGTTTTGTTTTGTTTTAAGGCATAATCTCAAAGGCTTAAGTTTTATAGCAAACCAAAACCCAGGACACAGAATGACCATATATGACAGGGTGGGGCTATTCCTGACAGTTTCTGAGACTCTTAACGGGAGCAGATAGCCTCATCTCCCCTGAGGAGAGCCCGGTGGGTTTGAACTGCTGACCTTTAAGTTAGGAGCCCAAGAACTAACCCACTGCATCCCTAGAGCTCCTAATACAATTAATACCCTGTCCAGTCACCATATCCATTTAATTCTGTAGGAATTCATTGATTGCCGGTTTCAAAATTCAAGCACAGTATCCCACAAAACCAAATTCCTAGATTCTTGTATGTTTTCAATTAAAAACAGAAGCCAGGTCAGCTCCAAATCTGGAACATGTGTGCACAGGGGTTCCCGAGGCTAGAAGGGAAGCACGCACCCACACTCTTGTTCCTGGGTTTCCGTGCTTTGTTGTTGGCTCATCTGACTCATTCCCCTCACCCAGAGGGAAGGACGCTAGCACCAGCCTGCCTACTTCAAGTTCTCTCTGTGACATTGCACTTCAGAGTCAGATGGCACATAGCCATTGTGCCCAAACCACCTGCAAAGAAGTCCATACTGAGAGCAGCTCTAAGGAGCCCTGACTTCTGCTGAGGTGGCTTCTTCTCTGTCTGCCCACTTAGAGGATGGTGCAGGGCAAGCGAAGGGAGACACCTGCCTGCACCTGCCCCACAGGTACAGTCATCAGCAACCTAGGTTTCACCTCCAATCGAGGCAGTTGTTAGCCGTGGTTTCCTTATCGGTGTTCCCTAAAAGTCCTCCCATAGAGAATAAGCGTTTCTCCATTTCAGAAGGGGAAGAAGCTCCACCACATGGATTTGTCCAGGTTCGTGCTGTAAGGCTTGAGGTCATGTAGGATTTTGCATTCTTTCTCTGGAATATCCCTCTTGATTACAGGATCCGTTGGACTCTCCATCACAGCCTCTGGAGGTAGAAACTCTAAAGGCATCTGGGCCCGGGAAGGCATCTTTTTCCATGAGGCGATACAGTGCCATATACTTCCCCGCATTCTATGGAAGTCCCTGGGAATTCGCAGCTTGTTCCGAAGGGAGCTCTCCCTGGTGTGGTGCCAGAGCCCCACCTGCCACCTGCAGTCTCAAGGGCCCTGGTCATATTTGGATGTGACATTGCATAGCCATGGAGAACAGCTGAAAGATAGACTTTTGTTCACATCAAGATTGATTTACTATTCTTTCTGAAAAGCGGGCTATGCTACAAGAAAAATATTAAATTATGGCATGAGATGGCTAAAACTATAATAAAATGAAACATTCCCATTGTTTCTAAGTTACTAGCTACCCCCGTAAAGGTCTTCTGGCTCTACGATTCGAATGCAGTGAGCAGAAATAGAAGGACCGACGCACAGAGCACTAAAGTCAGTCATGTCTTTTAAGGAGGGTTTCTCTGTGTTTCTCACCACAATGCTTCTGACACGGTAGGATTTCTAGAAGCCAGGAGAAAGGAAATGTGTAACAGTAAAACAAAGTAGGATAGTGGGAGTGCCTTGAGAAGTCCCACTGCTCACGAAGACGCCTTTCCAATAGTTGTTACTCACCTGTGGTAACCTAAGATTCAAGTTCAAATCTTAGCTCCCATTATAAATAAAATTAATTATTGCGTATGCCCTGGTTCATTCTGTAATGAATGTTGTTGTAGGTACTGACTAGTCTGGTCCCATAATGATGTACAGTCTCGGAAGCCCTGGGGACAGTTCTCTGTCCGCAGGGTGGCTGTGAGTCGGAATCAGCAGTGAGTCAATGGGAGTCATTTTTTTGGGGGGGGGTCATTTTTAAAAAATTATAATAATTTTTTAATATTCTTGTCTAGAGAATCCATTTTTTACTCATATCATAGGTCAAATGGGACCTCATGGGACACAGTAGAATGGCCCCATCAGGCTTCCTAAGCTGTATGTGTCCTCTTTATGGGAGCAAATCACCAGGTCTTTGTTACTCAGTGCTGGAGGGTAGTTCAAGCTACAACCTTCTGGTTGAGAGGCAAGTACTTAACTGTTGTGCCGCCAGGGCGCCTTATGTAATACTTAGCATAAGATTGTCAGAGTCCTTAGTGTGAAAGAAAACAAAGTGCATGGGTGGAAGAACGTGTGGGGGTGGGGTAGACGAGCAATGGTACATCCTAGAGGGAGCGAAAGGGAAGTGCTGCTTTAATCTAACATGGTATCGGTAGTCTTTTGCCATATTGTAAGACAGTGAACTCACATCATCTACTAAAAATAGACTTAAGAGAGCAGAGAAGATTGTAAAACTAATGTCCGGATCCACTGAGTATCTTGTTGTTGTTGCCGGGTGCCATCAGGCAACCCTGTGTACAGTAGAAGGAAACGCTGCCCGGTCCTGGGCCATCGTCACAGCTGTTCTGCGTGAGCCATCGTTGCAGCCACTGTGGCAGTCCATCTTGTCAAGGGCCTTCTTTTATCTCTCTGCCCCTCTGCTTTACCCGCATGATGCCCTACTCCAGGCATGGTCTCTCCTGACGTGTCCAAAGGACGTGAGACCCGGTCTTGCTTCTAAGGAGAATTCTGGCTGTACTTCTTCCAGGACAGATTTGTTTGTCCTTCTGGCAGACCATGGGACTCTCACTATCCTTGGCACCATCATTTACATGCATCAGTTCTGCAGTCTTCCTTGTTCAGTGTCCCACTTTCACATGCAGATGAGGTGATTGAAATACCATAGCTTGGGTCAGGTGCACCTTAGCCATCAAAGTGACCTCCTTGCTTCTCACCCTTTTAAAGTGGTCTTGTGAAGCAGAGTTACCCATGCATTCCATTCTTTGGACTGCGCCTTCCATGAGCATTGATTGTGGATCCAAGCAAGACAAGATCCTTGACAACAGTCATTTCTCTCTTTATCGTGATGTGACCTATTGGTCCAGCTGTGAGGATTCTGGTCTTCTTTTTACATTGAGTTGTAAAAGTTGGCAATCCTTGATCTTCTTCAGCAAATACTTCGATTCCTTATCACTGTCAGCAAGCAAGGTTGTGTCATCTGTATATCTCAGGTTGTCAGTAAGCCGTCTGCCAAACCTGATGCCACATTATTCTTCATATAATCAAAGTATTTTAGGTTCAGATGTGCTGAGCCAATTAATCTGATTTAATTGCTGTTTTCCTCTAAAAGACTTATAAAATGGATTTAATGCTGCCTCAAACTATACACACGCAGCCTCCCAGAAAACTCAGATTGGGAAGACATCCTGGTAAATTCCATCCTGGAGATTCTGAGTCAGAATAGCTAAAATGCCTTGTTGAACCTGATGACACTGAGGTCACACCTTCTACCTGTGCAACGGCTCGCCCAGGCCGACCACAAGAATAACAGCAGTAGGCCGTATGCGAGAGGAGCAGTGGACAGTGCTCAGCTGCTAAGCAACAAGTCACCAAAGTAGTCTCTCCCTTTGAAGAAAAACCACACTGCTCCATCAGATGCTAAATCTCATTTTCTTCTGGGACCTTGATATCGGAAGCATTTTCTCAGGTTTCTTACAATGTTTTCCATCTCCAGCATTTCCTGTGTTTCTCTCATGAGGTGGCAACCCTTTCACCACCACCCCACACACACCCTGCTCAGGAGATAGTCTTATTTGTCCTCATAAGTAACTCTCAGTTTCCTTTTCAGGCGAGCCCACCCCTGCTAGAAGACTAGAAGCTAGTTGTCTGAAGCGTTCTGGTTCTCCCTCAGACAGCTGGAAGGAGTAATTAAAGAATTAGGCAATTTGGCCTGCTATTATTAGCCTAGCTCCTTACATGAAGCATGCGGGGCATTTTAAACTGTCAGCATAAGAGAGTTAGTATTAGCAGTTCTAATCTTAAAGTCTATTTTGTTTCCATTTCATAATTTTGATGCCTGTTTCCTAGATATTTTTTTAAACATTTTATTAGGAGCTCATACAACTGTTATTGCGTACACCCATCAATTGTGTAAAGCGCATTGTACATCATTCTCAGAACATTTTCTCTCCACTTAAACCCCCGACATTAGGTCCTCATTTTCCCC
>NW_022103958.1:7908117-7936168 GCF_000313985.2 Echinops telfairi | reverse complement strand
TCCTCTATTTCCCTTGATTCTCCTCCTGTCCCACTATCATGCTCAGTCCGCACCAGGATTTCAGCACTTCCTCTTTGTTACGTTCCCCTTGATCATGCCCTACCAGGTCTCCCACACCTACCTCCCCACCAATTTGGATCGTTTGTTGTTCCCTTGTCCCTGGGCTTCCTAGATATTTATTAAGTACTTTTCGAGAAAAATCTTCACATCAACTTCGCATCCTTCCTTTTATTCCCCAATTCCTCCTCCGGACCCCTTCTGCTGTCCCTCTGAGAAATGCAGGCCTTCGGCCAAGGAGGGCCCAGAGCTGTCCGTCCAGGGGGGTCTGGGCCTCATCTGACTCCGCGTCTGCTGCACGGCCTATCTTAGAAAGTAGCTGGGGAACATTTTTCATATGAAAAATTTTGTTTGTTTTGAAGGTGAAACCAATTCAATTGTTGTAGGAGGAAGATGGGCGAGAAAAAGAGATATTTAGACTGCGGAGAAAGCCAATAGCAGAAACCAGTGCTAGAATGTCACTGAATTTCAACATTGAAAGTTCGTCTTCTGTGTAATATTACGTCTTGCGCAACCTGTGTAAAAATGAAAGATGCTTAAGAAGCAAATTCACCACAGCCAAGGGGAGAAAATATCTCTTTAAATTATCACCATCCCTGTTGCCATAAGTTTCTCCCTGCTTCTAATAATCCGTGCTTTAGTGTATCCCCATCCGGGACTCTGAGGAATGTGATGTTCTTGGGAGTCCCTTGTAGCAGCTGGGCTTGCAGGGTGGAGGTTGTTGTTGCCATTGCAGTGTTCTTAGGCTTTGATCTCCAGTACTTACCTGCTCATAGCAGATGGTGAAGACACAAGTGGAGGCCAGTGGGCAAGCTTTGCCCTCTCTGTCCACAATTTGGAGATAGCAACTACCATTGCTTAGGACTTCTTTCTCATGACCACTGTAGTCACATGTTCACATACACGCACAGACCCATGTACACACCCTCCTTCTCTACCAAATTATACTTCTCATTGCCTTCCACATGCAAATGAGAATCCCTGAGCCTGACCCTTTGCACATGCACTGTTCTTCCTTGCTTCCAGTTCCTCATCCTGCATTTTTCTGCTGACTAGTGGGAAATCAAGAAGCTTTTTACCAAGATAGTCCTGGATTGAAATCACAGGTCTGCCACTTCCTGTTTGATTGTAGACAAGTCACTTTCTGTTATTGAGGATCCGTTTTCCCTGTGTGTTTGTTGTTGTTAGGTGCCAGAGAAACTAAACAAAACTTTTGTGAAGATTAAGTGAAAGAAAAAATACAAAGTACACAACAAAATTAGTTTCTTTCGTTGTAGTTGCCCTATTTGATAAACCCCATGTAGTTCCTAAAACTCCAACTTAGCTTGCAACCTCATCATTAGTTGCTGTCTGATGTCTGCTGTCTCCCCAAGTCACTTGTAACTATCTTTAGGGCTGAAGCTGGCTTGTAACACAGAATTCTCACTCTCTGGCATAGCCTTCTTGGATTTACTTGCTTCACGTGGGATAGTGTAGAACGAAAGATGTAAAGCGACTCCCTAAGACTTGCTGAGAAAGGGACTCCTGTGATCAGTGTAGTAAGAGCAAGTGAGTCTGTTATATTTCTAGCACAATAAAGAAAATGGTCTGACAAGTGCTTTCTGAGTTTTTTGGAATAGTATGAGTGGAATCTTAAAGGGAGCCAACAGATCTAGAAAGGGACTTCTTGTGCCTCCATCTTCATAGAGAGAACTTGACTGGGGACAGAAATCTGTTTGAGACAGCATTTTCTATAAAGGACACGCTTTTCAGTATGTATGGGTGTTCTGGTGAAGGGGAAGTTTCACACTTAACCAAGAATGGTCCTCAAATACCAGACAGATGCTTCCCACCGAGCCTACATCTTCAACAGCAGTGCACGTGGAACTTCGGGCGGAAGAGGAAGCCTGTCAGCTAGCAGGAGCCACTGGAATTCATGGTTCACAGTCAAAGGAGCAACCGATGTCATAGCCAGGCCACTTCCCTGTGAGACGCAGGAGTTACCTCAGAGGGCTAGGGCCTTCAGTTCATTGTCAAGCACCGCCGAGGTCATTCTCCCTGTACATGTCAGTGAGTGTCAGAGGGCTAGGATGGCACTCGAGATCGGACATGTTCTGTACAGGTAAATCTGCCACGGCCAGGTTCATTTTCCAAAAGAATAACCAAAAAAGCCCTGGCATACTGCTGTTTTCAACATGGTTTCCTCATTGCTATCACCACCTCCTTTCTTTCCTTGGCGTCTTGTTGTTTATAGTCTCTTGCCCCGTATATCTTTCAGTTAAAGCAGTGGTACAAACCATAATTCATGTCTTTCGGAATTAGCTTCTGCTCCGTCACTCTCCCCCTGAAGGGCCAGCAGGAGGCGATCTCTTTGGTGATAGTGGCATTTTTGCGGTACTGTTTCACAGCCGTGCATTATGAATAGAACAGAGTCTTCGGACTTGGTCTTTGCTGTCACAGCTTCCTCCCCCTCCCCCAGCCCCACCCTCCAACCCTCTTGGTTCTGACATAAGCTTAGCAGGTCAAATTTGAACGTAAGTGCAGAAGTTTGAATCACCGAATAGTCTGACTTTGGTTTCCCCAGGGGAAAAAAAAGGACAGCCATTGTCACCTTTTCATTCTTCGTGATATTTTGGGTCTTTAGCTATGGACTACACCTGAGCGATGTTTCTAATGTGCTGTGTCTGTGTCTCTTGTCATTGAGGTCATTGTTATGAGAAAACCCTGGACAACAGCCATGACAAACAGAAATATTTTGACACCTCCCAGCCCCTGGATGCTGCCGAAGAAGAGCCTTCTGCGGAAGGAGCAGAGGAGGACCCTGTACTTTCTGTTGAGCATTCAGGGAGGGACCCAGATGCCCTTAGAGTTGAAAGTAAGTTGATTTGACCTGAGCTGTGCTTCTGGGGGAAAATCAACTCTTCAGCTTTCGGCTTAGGGGGGTTCTTTACGTTCAAGTGTGCCCTTCCTTCTTTGAAAAGCCCCCCTTGCTATTGAGGGGATCAGTAGGGCGCGCCTCGGAGGCAGAGGCAGAAGATTAGCTCTCCTGTGAATGTGCTCACCAAGCTTCTTGTCCTTCACCGCGGTGTCTTTGCTAGAACACGTGATTCAGTCACAGACCAGCCTCCCTCCCTTCCTAAGGTCAGTAGCCTGTTGGGTGAGTCATGGGAAAAACAGAAGACTTGCTACTCCCCATCTTCCTCTGTTGTTGTTTCCCCGGTGACTTAGTGAGATCTGGAGAGTTGCCCTCTCCTAAGACTCCACCTCGTGAGCACACTTCAGGCTCTCCTCTGCTGAACAGCTCTGTGAACGTTACCAATCCATTCATATCGCCAAACCCACTAACTTCTTTTTAGCACTCATCCCACTTACCCACTGTCTGGCACCCCTCCCCCACCCCAGCCCCGCACTACTGGAAACCCTCTCCTGCTTCGTGGCTCCTAGGGTATCTCTCTCGCTTGTGGCTCTCTTCCTATCCTCTGACTGTCTTGTCATTTTTTTCCCTCACTGCTTCTTTCTTCTGCCACGTATTTGTTGGGTTCCCCGAGACCCTACCCTTGAAGGGTTTTAGCGACCTTTCAGTCCATTGATGACCCCAAATCTGTATTTTCAGCTAAGACATCAATCCTCTGTGACTCCAGACCATATTTCCATTTATCTAGTGTACTCCTCATGCAAGATCGGCAGTTTGAAACCATGGCAGAAAGACAGGACCGATAGGGTCTCCATGAGTATGGGCTTGATGGCAGTAAGGGGGGTTAGTAGTCTACTCCTGACCCACAGGTATGTAGCAGAGCCCAAACTGAACTTACTCTCACTTTCACTATTGCTTCTAATAGGAATAACCCTGCTGTTGACTACTGGTATTACAATTCACCCAGGCAAACAGTCCCTAAGACCCACTGAATCGGTCATCTCTTTCTCTATTCTCACTGCTGTGGCCAGAATCTAGACTTTCTTCGCTTCTACTGGGACTATTACAATATTCTCTTCATTAGATTTCCCACATCTAGTCTTTTACTCCAGGCCAGGTATGGAGAGAGATTAAAAGAGAGTAGGTGAGAGGAGAGGAGAAAGAAACTAAGATAATTCATATAATTTGTACAAAATTTCCAAAAGAAGAAGCAGGTGCTATTACCAGAATTAACCACTGCCCAATTCTTGTGTGTCCTTCAAAGAGCAGTTTCTTGGCTGCAGGTCCCTTCAGGTAAGTCACTGAGTTTAAATCTTCTGATGGTTTCCTATCGCTCAGAGGGAAAATCCAAATGTCTCAAAATGCTGCGTGAGGAGTTTTCACCCCAGGGGCCTGCTCCAACCCCCGCTCCTAGAAGGTGGCATCACTAGTCTCCTACGTAAAGAACCTGTGGCACAGTGGTTCCTCTTTGGCTGCCAAGCCAAAGCTTGTCAGTGTGAACCTTCCAGCTACCCCGAGGGAGAAAAGCCCTCTAGAGCTGCTCCCACCAAGATCACAGCTGTAGAAACCTTACAGGGACAGTTCTACTCTGTCATCACATAAGGTCCCCTAACAGCAGGAACTGCCAACCTTTCGCTCTTCGCCCATGCCATGCTCTTCACTTTACAAAGGTAACTACTCCCCTTTAGCCAGGTGACCACTCAGCTCTGGGACCCTGAAAACTCTCTCCAGGTGCGTCTCATCCAATATGATTTGTGTGCTTGTCTTGTCTCCCATCATACTGTGGGCTTAGTTTCCTTTATATTGCTTGTGTGCAGTGAGTACTTGTTATCATAAAGAAATGTGGCTTTGACCTTGCCCCGTAGGTTTGGTTTACATGTCTGGCTATCCCAGAGTTGTGTGTTTCCTTCTAAGTGGTGTTGTCTTTAAAAAGTTTTAAGAACAAGTTCCACTGAAGGAGGAAACCCCGACCAGCATACCTTCTCAGCTCCCAAAGACTACTTGAGCCGGCTCTATCAGAAATGACTGCTTTAAAGACATGAATTCCCAGTAGCGAGCTCGAAGGAGATTGATTTATACACTAGATTACCAGTTTGTTCATTCACAGTGCGGACTGCCCCTCTGTGGTGCTTGCCAGACTCATGTCTCTTCCTTCTAGAGGCAAGCGGGGTGTTCAGACCACCACGTGAACCGCCCTAGGATTGCGGCCTCTGCCCCCCAAACTGGGCAGCATACTGGTTCGGAATGAAACCCAGCCCAAAGCAGGTTCTTTGTCCCTCATTTTTTCAACTGCATCCTGACTTTGAGCAAGGTTTCTTCACTCAGCTTTCATCCTGGAACTGCAAGATGGCTTCCCTGCCCGCGGTTCGTTCTTTCCCAGGTTCCTGCAACATCATACAAGCTCCCTCTGAGGGAAATTCCCTGCTAGACCCAGATGGCGAATTTAACCTGCCACATGATGACGACTCTGACAAGATTTGTTCTCAGGTAGTGGCTTTTCCGGAGCATATTTCTAACTGCCAGGAGTGACCTGTTGGTCTCCAGAAACTGACAGCAAGTCATGGGGCTGGCAGACATGTTCATACCTGTAGCGTGTGATTGGATAACCAGCAGGCTATACAAGTCAGAAACCTCTTCTTTTAAATACAAATAGTATGCTATAACAAAAGCCCCCCCAAAATGTTTTAAACCAAACAAAAAAAGCCAAGCTACACAAGGAGTTTGCAAAAGCCATATTTGGGGAGGAAATTTCAGAAAAATTCAGTCATTGAGTTCTCTCCAGTAGTCGCGAACAATGATTATGATCATTACCTTTTCATGGTAGTTAATAATTTATGAAATACTAGGTGCCGTGTATTAACTATGTGAGGGAGACAGCACCCAGCCTAGTGGCTTGCCTATAATCTTCAGTATGTGGCTGAACTAAAACTCACCTTCAGCATCCTTTACCCCTGGGGTGCACAGAAATGGGGGCTGGATGGACTAGACCTGTTTTTCCCCCTTCGTTTTCTTGGTAAGGTCATTTTAAAAGAAAACTAGCACCGGCTATTACCATTGCTTTCTAAAACAGTAAACGTTACTGTCAAAAGTGTGTGCGCACAGTCTCAGGATCAAAGCCAGGCTTCCTCCGTTCCAAGCAGTTGGCATTGCCAGGATCTGTTTCCGGGTTGTTCTGTCACCAGTGTCCAGATCCCAGTGGCCCCCAGGCATAGGAAGAGGACGCATGTCACTGCGTTGTATTGTATGCGTTGAGATGGCCTGGTTTTGCTACATAGTCACCCACCCCACCAAAGTAAATAATCAGTGGAATAAAAACATGGAAGCAAGCAGAAAGTACTAAGTAAATAATGCAAAAGAAAGCAGAGGGCAACCTCACCCTAACAAATGAACCTCTAAGTGGCTGTGAGTGAGTGTATTTGTTTTTACAGCGTTATAAATCTGTCCTTGGGGTTCTCATTTGGCCATGGATTGGTGAAGATTTGTCACTGAAGAACCATTGCCTTAATACGACTTCATCCAATCAAGAATTCCTCTCCGGAAACGTCTCCCATTGGGCTTTGTAGCCAGATACTCCCACTTCTTGGCCCCACCACCACCTATAAGTTGTTCAGCTTGGGCTAGTTACTTCATTTTACTGAGTCTTCTTAACTTCATTTATTGAGAAGTAAACAAAGAGCTTCATTGGATGGCTTGATTATTTAAATACGGTAATGTAGAATGTCTTTTAGCTCTGGTTAGTCAGGCAGCGGGAGCTCAGTAAATGCTCACTACTACCAACAGTGACATGGCTGCTGCTTCAGGACCTGCAGGCCATTGGTGATCAGAAGTCCTCACACAGGTGCATGGGGTATGCTCACTAAACACTGCATAAGTTACCTGGATAAGGGTTATTGAAGGAAAGATTCTGTTTGCTTTTCCCATCTACTCAGAGGTCTTTGTTTCTTTGTGTACCATTCATGCAGCTGAACCAGAGGAGGTGGAGGAGGAGCGGGTGCAAACCGAAGCTCTTGATTATTGACTAGTGCCTGAATGCATGTTGCATCACTGCTTTAGTAACTTGCTGGCCTTTGAATTTCAGGTACAGTGGTTGAGGAAAGCAATGGCTCTGATGAGATGGAGAATTCAGATGAAACCAAGATGTCAGAAGAGATACTGGCTTTAGTGGATGAATTTCAACAGGCCTGGCCCCTGGACGGCTTTGGGGGTGCGCTTGAGATGAAAGGGCGGCGCCTTGACTTACAGGGAATACGGGTACTGAAGAAAGGTCCCCAGGATGGAGTAGCCAAGAGCTCTTGCTATGGAGACTGCAGAAGTGAAGATGATGAAGCAACAGAATGGGTAAGAGTTTGCTAACTTCTGTATTGACCACATTCTGTGTAGACCAGGCTTTGAAACCCTCCTAGTTTTTATAGCAGGAAGTTTCCATTGGGAGGGTGGCAGTCCTTTACCCATATTCCAGTCCAGCCTTCACAAGAAACACATTGCATGTAGCACTTCATAGTAATCGGTGTTGCTAGCTTCTCTAGGAGGAGGGAGGAAGTGGATGGATATGAAGCCACACTCAAGGCACGGTGGCTTTTTGACTTTTCGTTTCTTCGCTACACGTTTACTGTGATTCCTTGTTGCTGGGTCAAGTTCAACTCATAACAAGCCCATGTCACAGAGTAGAAGGAGCCCACAGGGCTTGGTGGCTGCTGTCTTTACTGAGACAGATGCCAGATCTCTCTCTGTGGAGCCTCTGGGTGGGTTCAAACCTCCAACCTTTGAGTTAGCAGCCAAGTGCTTATCCATTTCGCCACCACACTCCCTCCAGAGATTAGGTTATTTTGTTTATCTCCCTGAAGGTTTTTCATGTAGCCTGAGAGGAATGAACCTGAAGGAGATAACTTAACTCTTGCAGCCAGCCACTATTTATTGTCAAGTTGCTTCTGACTCAGAGCACTCTTATATAGGGTTTCCGAGGCTGTGAATCTTTACAAAAGGAGACAGCCTTATGTTTCTCCTACTGAGCGGCTGGTGGGGTTGAACTGCTGACCTTGTAGTCAGCAGTCCACTGACCTGGTTTATTCTGAGAGCCAGTGATACTTATAGCCAGTGAAAGATTTGATCATTGATCTCACTTGTTCCCAACATATTTCCCATTCCCAGATTACATTCCAAGTGAAACGAGTAAAGAAACCCAAAGGAGACCCTAAGAAAACTCCTGGGGAAAAAATGGAATCAAACCAAGCAGAAAGTCCACAGCGTTACCAATCAAACTTGGAGATCACCGGCCCCCAGGTGGCGTCTCCTGGGCCGCAAGGTAAGCGTGCCCACCTCATAGGCCATCCGCCTCCTTAGATTTCAGTGCCTCGCTTCTCACAAAGGACGTGCTTATGACTTAGAAAATTTCAGGTGAAGGGCAAGGGCAGAGTAAATAAGAAAACAGTCATTGGTATGCATGTTTTATTTGGGCATTTATTAAATATTTTACTTGGTTGGGTTTTTTGTTTGGTTGGTTGCTTTTTTACTATTTGCTATTTGACTGGCTATTTCTTCTTACCATCAAGAGTTGGAGTAACCTGTTTGTGTTCGTCAGCAGACAGCTCAGTGTAATAGAACAAAAAGTGAGTTTGCGCAGAGTGCCTGGGTCCCAGCACCAGTTCTGCCATTTTCCTCCCCATGCCTTACTAGCCTTATCTGTAGAACGGGGCTGCTGCAGGCATCTACATCATAGAGCGCGTGTATCCCGGGAAGGTACTATAGGCCGCAGTAAGCTATTGGCCTCTTGCTGTCGAGTTGCTTCTGACTCGTGGGAACCTTTTGTCAGAAGAGAGCTTGCTCCAGAGGGTTTTCTTTTCTAAAGCAGACTACCAGCCCTTTCTTCCCAGAGCCAGCTAAGCAGGCTTGAACTTTTAGCATTTCGATTACCAGCCACGAATGTTAGCCCTTTGCACCACCTGGGGGCCCTCAATAAGGTCTTAGCCTGTGTCAGTCATGTGATGTTTGTCACATGTCTTTGTAAGCATTGGAGAAATGTTTTAGAACTCCTCCCCAGAAAAAAATAGAAACACAACAATGTTTGTATTAACTGGAATTTCGAGGACTCATGGTTGGATCAAAGCCAAGCTGGACTCCAGGTTAAGAGCCACCGCTGTGAATCCAGGTGACTCTCTTTTCTAGTTTAGTGGCAGTGATAGACTTCCTTGTAACAGTGATGACCTTGTTTTTTAGGGCAGAGTGGATAGATAGATAGATGCACTATAGTTATAGATACATAAGTGTATGTATATATGTGTATATTTTTCTTTTTCTTTGTCACTATCTTAGAATTTGAAAATTCAAGGTAGCTTCATTAGGTGTGCCCTGTTTGCTTTGGTGTGTGTTTATACCAAAACAAAAAAGCAAAGGGCCCAAAAGTATAAACAGAGAAGAATCAGATTGGCCAAACCCTAGAATGTACTTGGGAAAAACTACTTCGGACCCCAACTAGGGCATCACGGATGTCTGTCATGTGTGCAGTGAAAGGCCTGACTCAGCTGCTCTGCTGCTTAGGAAGCTGGCGCATGCTCACAGGTTGCAGAAGGAAAGCAACATTTCCTCCATTCGGTCTGTCTTTTGGACCATTTTACTTACTAAAGTAGTAAATGACAATTCCAGTGGGTCCAGTATAACAAAATAATTAGAAAAACTTCAAATGATTGTTTATATACTCTTGAGTTGGAGAAAGGAACCCTAGTGGTGCAGGGGTTAAAACATTCCACTACTAATCAAGTGGTTGACAGTTCAAACCAGCAGCCTCGAGGAAAAAAGACATGACAGTCTGCTTCTGTAAAGATTCCAGCCTCGGAAACCCTGTGGGGCAGATTGTCCTCTGCCCCGTGTGGTCTCTATGAGTCACAGTCGGCTTGATGGTAAAGGGTTCCATTTCAGGTGGAAAAGGACTTTCTAGAACTGGAAAGAGAGAGAGAGAGAGATCGATAGGTTTAACCACACATTCGTACACAAACGTCGCACGCACACACACACACATTCTTTTCTGATTTTTTTTTGTAAGCAAAGAGTGCCAGTTACCTTATTGCAAGAGCACCTGTATGAAGAGACACCTTGCAACAGCAATGTGTAAAGCACATAGACATTTCACTGTATGTGCACACACAGAAATGGCCAGACCGTTTCTGAGAAACTGTTCAACCTCAACAGCCAACAAAGAAGTAAAAATTAAAAATGAGATACCATTTTTGCTATCAAATTAACTCTTAAAGTATAATAAGTTAATAAATTAATTTATGGTATAGTTTGAATAGGTATCTCGGAAACATTTAAAATATACCAATAGTTCTACCTCCGGTATTTTATCACAAGTAAATTCTTTTATAAGTACCAAAGATGTAAGTGAAAAGATGTTCACCACAGGGTTGTTTATCATGGTAAACATTTGCAAAGAGCCTCAAGGGGGAATTTCCTAATGAACGTATTAGAGCGTCCTGTGTAGTATACTAGTATCCAAGAGGCTTGCGATGCCTTAAATGAACACAAGCTTTTCACAAAATAGACTTATAAAGAATGTCAGTTTTTTGTAAAATAGCAAATAAATCTTTTCATCAACTGCCCTTTTTTTTTTCCATATTTCAGCATCTCTGAAATTGGATTACATCTTATACTCAGTGATAGCTTAACATCATTTTTTTTCTTTCTTAAATCGTGTAAGCTGACAGACACCATACAGTTGATGACGTCTCAGACTTAAGGAAGCAAGTGTCCAGAAACAAACCTGCAAAGAAACGCCTCAAGGCCTTTCCCGTGGTCTTCTCGGGTGTCAGCAGAGTTAGACGTGACTTTCGTTTTCTTCGGTGCACGTTCTCTGTTTTGAAGCAGTTTTTATTGGGTCACATTACTTTTATAAACAGAACATAAGTGTCCTACGGACGTGAGAGTGAAAACTCAATAGAACTGAGATGGTATGAGAGCCCTTAACCAACTTTAAACGATCAAGTTCATGCGCCCAGTATGGCACTGAAGATACTTGCAACTGAGGTCGTCTTTAGACTGAAAAATTCCGAAACAAGGTAGAGGAATGAAAATACCAGAGAAGTTCAAGATTCCCGTTTTCATAGGAGCATGGCTTCTCTCAGCTACCAACTGATGACGCTTTTTACTATAAAACTTGGCATAGTTCTCTAGCCAGGGAGTTTGTGAGTCCTTGTGGGGTTGGGGGAGTGGCGATCATTAAGAGCCATTGTAGATTTACTAAGGCCTAATAGAACTAATAATGCTTAACTAATTTCATTTCCTTTTTTGGTTAGGGCTACTAGACTGGAAGACCAGGGAAGTGCCATAGACATAATGTAACTGGATTTCAGCAAGGCATTTAACAGAGCCTCTATGATATCCTTGTGAACAAGATGGAGAGATGTGGGATCGAAGGCTCCCCATTGCCTACAGGATAAAGTCCAAGCCTCCTAGTGTGGCGTACAAGACCCTTTACAAACCGGCCTCTATCGACCGTTCAGCGCCATTCTCTGAACCAGCCATGCTCTTATTTTACCTCCATCCTTTTGCACATACTGTTTCTTCTGCCTGGAAAGCCCTTATGCCACTTCTGTTGGTGCTAAAATCTCACTCATCCTTAAAGTTCCAACTCAGGTGCCATCTCTTCCTTGGTACCTCCAGGCAGAACTAGTTGCTCTCTCCTCTGTGCAATTGTTCTCTACTTTCACTTCAGTACTTATCCTGTTGTATGATAATGATTTGTTGATGTTCACCTCCCTCACTAGACTGTGAGCTCGAGAGCAGGCCCTCGTAATATTCCTCTCTGTATCTAGTGCCTTCTGTAGTTCCCAGCCCCTTTATAATAGGTGCTCAATAAATGTTTCTCAAATGGATTTCTTAAATATAAAAGGAAAACGAACTTGATTGTGAAAGTGATGGTTTATTTCCCTCAGGGATTCATATCAACAGGGTTAGTTTGAAGTTCTTCCAAACTGGTCTTGTCTGCTTTATTACAATCTAAACCCGCACCCTGCCTGTACTTCCAACAGTTTTCTGTTGGTGAATTTCAGCAATGTGAAAACTGCTGTGCAGAGTGAAACATCTCCTGGCTGAGATGCTATTGGAATTCCTTAATGAAGATTCCTGGAGGGAGTGCTTCTCTTTCCAGGGGAGTGGGGAGGGATCTGGGCTAGGGAGAGGGCTGTGACCCAACAGATAGTGCCTGTGAAGAAGATCAATAAACAGTGTTGAAAGCCCTACCCAGTTTTAAATAGTCTGGCGATGGGGAGCACGTCCCTTAGACATAAACTCTCGAGTATGACCTTGGGCAAGTCACTGCATGCCTCAGTTTCCTCCGTTTGCTCATCTGAGAAAGAAGGATTAGAACCTCCTTCGTGAGGTAGTGGACAGAAAGCACTTAGCACAGCACCTGACACACAGTGTTCACAACCTACAAGAGGGAGAAGGGGGTGTGGGTGGGGCAAGGCAAGCTGTTGAAAGATTTGATACGTTGTTGAATCAAAGAAAGATGACCTTGTATGTAAACTCCCATCTAATTCACAATAAAAGGATTCTTTTGTTTTTTTCTTAAAGAGTGCATATAAATGATAACCTTTTACTCTCCATATCCTTTCCCAACTTGTTGCCTTTCTTTAGAGCAGTGGAGCTCATTAGGCTGATTTATTTCACCCCCGGGGGGACATTTGGCACATCTGGGGGAGGGTTGTAGACATCTAGTGGGTGGAAGTGAAGGATGCCGCTACACGGCCGCGGGTACGTAGGACAAAGCCCCCCACCAAGGAATCCGTAGTGTCCAGTTGACCTGCTTTCACCAATAGCTGCGCTTCCAAGAGTTCATGGAAAAGTCCCATGATCTTCTCATTCCAGTTTTCCCACAAACCTTTTGAAGCCCGCCCTCACATAGGTTTCTGCTGACTTAAGTTACAGTTGCCTTTATACAACTAACAGAGGGGTGTAAAAATTCACTCTGGTGAGAATGCCTAACATGGAAGGTTGTCTTCACCTTTATGTTGATAAGTGACATGAAGGACTGACATGCAAAGGAAGAATCACTTAGCTTTACTTCATCAGTCTGGTGAGCATGGGCTTCACTCAAAGACGATCCTAACAGAGTGACAAAGTGTTGGTGCTAGCTATAGATGGTGGAGATTCTAAAGTCAAGAAGAATGGCCGGGACCCTCCAATTGCACCGAATGGGCTGAAATAATGCCAGGGCACAAGGCGCTTTAGGTTCTGTCCCTTTGCCGTTGAGTTGATTCATGACTTTTCTTCCTTCCAGGAAAGAAACGGGATTACCAGAGTCTGGGATGGCCCAGCCCGGACGAGTGCCTCAAGCTCCGCTGGGTAGAGCTGACGGCCATCGTCAGTACCTGGCTTGCAGTTTCTTCAAAAAACATTGAGTGAGTATCTCGCACCTCTCCCTCCTTTGTGCCATTTTGAGTCTCATCTTGGAGCTCACTGGCTCTCTGCTACCTCCAGGGATACTCTATATTGTCAGCAATTATTAGGAGAGTCATCCTTCCCAGGGCTGATGGTTCAGAGGATGGCCAATGCTGGCCACAGTCCACTGTTGGACTCAGCGCATAGTACTAAAGCAGAGATGGTACCCCTTTTTCAGTGCCTTCAACCATACCTTGTAAGCTATCCAGAAAGTCATGTGCAGGGCACCTCTTAGTGTGAACGAAAGACCAGAGCCACACAAACCTGTGGGCTCTGACTGACCTCATGCACTTGAAAGGGGGTGCTAGAGCAAACCCTGATGTTGAAACACCGCCCAAGACACACATTGAGGCAACTTTCTGACAACTAACTGCTTGTAGCCACTCCTCTTTTGTTTGACCCATTTATTCTTCTTGAAGAGCCTGTTGGCGTAGTGGTTATATATTGGGCTGCTAACTGCAAGGTTGGTGGTTCAAAACTACCATCCACTCACTAGGAGAAAGTTGAGGCTGCCTGCTGCCATAAAGATTTGCAAAGCTATCAAAGCTCTGTATATGAGTCAAAATCAACTGAATGGCAATGGGTTTTTCATTTCTCTACTCTTCCGCCATTAGCCTTCCCCAGGATTACCACTAAGCCTTATTATTTAGTAATCCTTCTTAGATTCATCGGCTCCCAGGACTTCAGTCATCATTGATAGAGGCAAAGCCCTCGACCCATTTGTACAACTGTCTGCCTGACCTCTTTGCCTGGATGTCTCAGGCACACCAGTTCATTAAAATTAAACTCATCATTTTCTTGGCTATTCTCCTATCAGAAAACCTGCCTGTTTGTTTCTGCCTTCCTAGCATAAGGTGTCATCAGTGGTCAAGTCCGAAACCTAGGGATCGTCCTTAGACACCTCTCTTCATTCTTCCACACAACTCAGAATGCTTCCTCAAACAGAAATCAAATTGTACTTAAGTCTCTCTTACAACTTCTCCCTGCTCCTTGAAGTGGTCCACGCAACCCTTCGTGATCTGCTCCCTGCCTGTCTTTCCACCTTCAGTCTTCACTCTTGTCCTTCAGGGCCGTCACACATGGCATCTCCTTTGCCCAAAGTTGTATTCTCACCACCTGTAGTCCACTGATCCAGACTCCTGCTTCCAGTCGCCACTGAAGTTTTCACTTCCTCAAAGAATCGTTCATTAGCACCCCTTCTTGATCAGTGCGGAGGAAATGCAAAGAGGCTTTAGAAAGTGTGTGGGAAACTTCCCTTATCTTTCCTTCATTTTTTTCCTGTGAGCTTTTTGAAGCCTCCTCGTATATCCCCTCCTGTAGTGTGCTGTCACTGTATCAGGCAGGTTTGTGTTTTCCAGAACTTAGCGCAACTGTAATTGAGTTACTCTTAAAGATCATGCATTTTATAATAGCAAGGACTAGGATGTTTTCTTATTATAGTACTGGATCTGACATTTAGTAGACTCTCAGTAAATACTGAATGAATTAATTAGTATTTCCCTAACATACGTTAAACTTTTAAAATAGCTGGATGTAATCTTTTAGAATGCAAATCGACCATCTCAATACTTTTGATAGTCTCTAACATTTAGCCCCACGCACAGTAGGTTTCTAATCAGAAGGTTGGTGGTTCAAATGCACCAGCTGCTCCACAAGAAAAGGATGTGGCAGTCTGCTTCCATAAAGACTGAGAGCTTTGGAAAGCCTATGGAGCAGTGCTTATGGAGTCGCATCGAGTTGGAATCCACTTGACAGCAACGGATTTGGTTTTGAGCAATAGGGAAATGACCCAGTGGAGCGAAGAAAGGGATCCCTTGAATGTTAGACATAGACACAATGCAAGCAGAGCCATAACTATATCAACTTTACTGGCTAAGGCCTGGACAACTCTCCTGTGTGAAAAAGTAGGTTTCTATACACAAAGGGAAGAAACCATGTGTGAGTTTCACTTTATCACCCTGTACACCCTGGAGAAGTTCAAAAGAAAATACACCCGGGTGAAAACCTCCCTCCTAAGAAAGGGTAGTCACACTATGAGTCGATCAGATGCTACACTGGGTATACATAATCATAGTCCAAATCTAAGAACAATTAGTTCTTATAACATGGCCCCCCTCATGAAGAGATTACTGAAGATATGAGTGCTATAGCAAAGTGTGATGAAGAAAGCAGATAGTGTTGGCTGTCAGAAGGAATGTTGTCTGGTCTGGGGTCTTAAAGGCTTGTCTTAAAACAAGAAGCCATCTTAGTGAGGTATCAGCTAAATCCACACATAGAAGCACACTAGCCTGTGTGATCTAAAGATTCTAAATAATAAAATCCAAGACCAGAAGAGAATAATTTTAGAGCTTAAATTCTGAGCCCCATTTTGCAGAAGGCTATGAATGACAGTGAAAGCCCCAAATCCATGCAAGGCCTCCACATGGATTGTCTCTGTTGAATTCCCTCTCACCATTTGAAAAGCCTTGCTATCAGATAGAGTGCATTGGAAAGTGGATTGATGTAAATATAGTTAGGTTAAAATGTAATACCTTTTCTCTCTTTTCACCTATTTTAAATTTGTCCTTTTAAAAGAAATTCTGCTTTCCTTTAGATTCAGGTTTTTCTGTGCCTTATTTTGTTGGATTCAGGGGTTGTATATTTTTCTGTATATGAGATTCAGGGTAAATGAGTCTAGAGACAGTAACTGGATTGATAATTTCTTTAGAGTTATAGCAAGAAAAGTGGGCAAGAAACAGGGGGCTAATAATAGTACAGAAACTTGAGTGGAGGAGGAGGCAGGGGAAGGGAGCGGTGAGCAAGCAATGCCATAGGCAGGGGAACAACTAGGGAATCAAAATCAACAATGAGGAGGCCACAGAGATCCTGGGGTGTTAGAGCAACAGCAATCTAGCTGAGGAATTACTAAGAGGTGAAAGAAGGTCAAGTGTGTTGGTGGGGTAGGGGGAAGGAAACAGGAAAGCTATGGATAGAGATGTAAGCATAGGTGTGTACATATGTAAATTTATTAATTCATTAAAAAATAGAGGTATTAACCTATGTATATATATTTATATGACAATACACAGGTAGTGGATGGGCTTTGGGCCTCTGCTCAAACCCTCCCTCCACACAAGAACATTTTGTTCTAACAACCTGACATTCTGTGATGTTCACCCTCCCGATACAATCGCTGAAGACAAAGTGGGTGACTAAGAAAATGTGGTGAAGAAAGCTGATGATGCCCGGCTCTCAAAAGATATAGCGTCTGGGGTCTTAAAGGCTTGAAGTTAAACAAGTGGCCATCTAATAGAGAAGCAACAAGCCCACCAACTCTTCTCTGGTTCCTTGAGGCTTCTTCACCCCCCCATTATCATGACCCCAGGCCTGGCTTTCACTGCGGCCTAGATCAGAGGATGTGCACTGATACAAATAAGAGATAGGAGTTCATGACACATGGAATCCAAGAACAGGAGTGGGAGTAGCAATACCAGGATGGTAGGGGGAAGGAGGGCAGGAAGGGAGAACAGATTGCAATGATTGACACATAACCACACCTTCCCCCACTCCCCAGGGTGACAAACAACAGAAACCGTGGGGGAAGGGAGACAGTGGTCAGTGTAAGATATGAAAAAAATAATAACATAATTTATCAAGGGGTCACGAGAGTGTGGGAGGGGGAGAGGCGCTGATAACAAGGGCTCAATAGAAAGTAAGTGTTTAGAAAATAATGATGGCAACATATGTACAAATATGTTTGATAGAATTGGTGTATGGATTGTTATAAAAGCCCCCGATAAAATTATCTTTTAATAAAAGATTTTTTTTAAGAATGAAGAAATATTCTAAAATTGATTGTGGTGATGATTGTACAACTCTTTTTACTGTGTTTAAGCCATTAAGTTGCATGGTTTGTGAATTTTATGTCATTAAAACTTTTTAAAAATAAAAATTTCAAAAGAATTTTCCCTCCTCAAAAAAAAAAAAAAAAGGAAAGAAAGACAAGAGGTAGTTTGAGGCTGGGAAAAGTTGAGGAATCATGCTGACATTGTTGCTTTGACCTAGGCTGCAGTCAACCTATCCATTGACCGACAATTGTTGCCATGCCCTAGCGCATTGCTTCTCAGCCTTCCCCATGCCGTAACCCTTTCACACAGCTCCTCATGTGGTGGTGACCCCCAATCATACAATGCTTTTTGTTGCTACTGTTATGAATCGGGCGACCCCTATGAAAGGGTTGTTCAACCCCCAAAGGGGTTGTGACCCACAGATTGAGAACCGCTGCACTAATCTCTACAAGGGAGATAGAATAACTCCTAACACCTTCTCCAGCCACAGATTCCATGTTTCCAGACACCTCTGATGGCATGTTGAATTATCAGCTCTTTCTTCCTTCCCACTCGAATTTTCATTGTTCGTATGATAATCTCTTTTCCAGCATCACAGAGCACATAGACTTTGCCACCCCAATACAGCAGCCAGCCATGGAGCCTCTCTGTAATGGCAATCTTCCCACCAGCATGCACACCCTGGACCACCTGCATGGGGTTTCCACCCGAGCCAGCCTGCACTACACGGGGGAGAGTCAGCTAACAGAGGTGAGTGCTCACCTGCCTGTGCCTGTCAGCCTCCCAGCCGGGACGCAGCTGCTCCCAGAAAGCTCAGTGGCTTGTCTTCTTGCCCTCCTTTCAGTCCCCCGTGTCGTCTAGACCTTGCCTGTTTCCCCACCCCACCCCACCCCCGTCTAATCTGTTGTCTTCCTCTGTGTTTCAGGTCTTACAGAATCTTGGCAAAGACCAATATCCACAACAATCACTTGAACAAATTGGCACCCGAATTGCCAAAGTTTTGGAAAAGGTAGGTCACCCTTCAGGCAGCCTTGCCTACTCTCTTTGCCAAGTTTTCTGCCACTGTGAGGCGCTCGCGTGTTGGTTAATTAGCACTTAAGTGAGCCTCTTGCAGAATGTCTTATTCACGTTTCCATTTCTTTTTCCAACATGGCTAATATTCTGGGCTTTTGGTTTTGTTTTCCTTTGATGCCTTACTCCAGCATGAGTGTATAGAGTGGTGGCGTGGGAAGCTAGGAAATAGGCCAGGCTCTTCCTCTGCAGAGGAAGTATATTTGACATTTTGGATAGTGGATGGGAAACACACCTCGAAATACCGTTTCTCTTTGAGATCATGAAGTAAAATCTCTGAAAACCTTCATTTTCATTGAAAAAATTTTTTTCCTGATATTTGTAGAAGGAGTGAATTTTAAAATTTCACATTTTTTTAGTGAGTTTTCATTGTGAATTCAATAGAGGGTTTATATTTCATTGTGAATTCAATAGAGGGTTTATATTCCAGACCATTCCTTCTGCATTCAGTGGTTCAAACCAGTCATTCCCCACACCTGGTATTCTAGCTCACATTATTTACTTATTTTATAGTAAAAGATTTTCCACTCAAATTGTTATCAAATACAGGGAAAATAATAGAACATTGTGATTAAGAGTGACCACTCAGCTGTCACATGAGCCTCACAGTGTGAGATAGCCATTTCCTTCTGCATACCACACAGGGGAACGCTACCAGCAATGCTCATTGTAGTTGCACTGACTATAATTCATGTTCCACAATTTACCTCTGGGTTCTAATATCCATTGCAGTGGCTATGCAGAACTTAGAGGCAAAATTCATGATTAAGGGATCTATTAAGGCAGTTAAACCAAGTTGTAATGCCAGTGAGAAATGCTCAGGGTTGAGTTGTTTATCAGCACCCGTTACAAAGTTCTGTCAAGTCTACCAATAAATGCCTAAGAGGGCATACCACTTAACTGTAAGCATCAGTCCAAAGACACTCAGCTCCTCTTCCATGGATCAGCAAGTCCAGTGTGCCCAATTAAGTGTCCAGAGGCACCCTACTCTATAGACCATCCCCTTTCACATCCCCTGCCCCTTGGTCGGGCTCCTGGTTCTGCTGCTGCTCCTTTCGTGTTGCAACTGTTGTCGGGATCTAGGGGTTCACTACACAGAAGTCTCAAGTCCAGAGGATATGCTCCACTTCTGTCTCTTCCTGGTAACGAGCCCTCCTCCTGCTGCTCAGAGGGCTGTTTGACACACAGCAGGATGCCCCTCCAGGGACTCCTGTTCGAAATTACTCACAGGTGAATCCTGTCCATATCTTCCCCCACCTTCTTACCTGACCCATGCAGGAAAAGTCATTTGGATATGGTGGGAATTAGAGGCTTTTACTAGCAGAGCCATATTAAATAATTGACTGCCCCAGCAGTAATGAAACTAAGAACAGATGTAACCCTCAGACAGACACACACACACACACACACACGTTGCCAGAAGCAGCTGAGTTGATCCAAAAGCCACACCAGATGAGTGTAGCAGAACGTGAGATGGGTTAGCAATTTCAGAGAACGTCAGCAAAAATGTGTTCCTGAATGAACTTCCTACATACTTCCCAACCAGAGAAATCCATTGGAATTCGAGAAATAAAAACAGAAGAGCCAATATTAATGCAAGAAAAAGGCAAGAATGAGCTACTAAACTTAGCAAAGACCATGGGGGAGGGGAGCATGGTGTGTGTGTGTGTGTGTAGATGTAGTAGTCATAAAACAAATGATAATTCAGACTAAATTGTGTACCATGAATCAAATTGTACAATTGCCTCCATACATGAAGATCACTGAGCTAAAATACAAAACCGTGAGGGAGAGGTTAGCAAAAAATTTTTTCAAAAACGAAATGGAAAGCAGGAGGGCCACAGGAAATCAGAAAAATCATCTCAGAAGAGCTGACAAGTTTGGGAGGAGCAACAAGGAGAATGGGCCACAACACATAAAGGAGGGACGGAGAGCAGACATTAGCAATGAGACCAGAATAGAATGGAGAATAGAAGCGACGATGATAAGAAAGAGTCCACTTAAAGGAAGCTGACATAACTATATTCTTAGAAAAACAGTAAAGCAAGCAGCAATACTGCCATTAGTGAGGTCTATTTCATAATAAAGGGATCTGCAGTCGGCTGACTAATGGGTCCCCAGAAGGTACTTGTGGCTGTGAAAGTTACCTTATATGACAAACGGAAAAAAAATAAAATACTTTGCAGGTGTCATTAGATCAAGGTGCCTGAGATACTTACATTGACTTGGATTATCTGAGTGGGTCTCAGTGCAATTCCATGTATCTGGCAGAGGGAAACTGGATAGAGACAGAATGAAGACAGTGTGACCACCTCGATGGAGACGGGCAGTACCGCCAGCACAGCCAGGACATGACAGAAACCACAGAGCTGAAGAGACAGCCAGAACCTCCTCGGACGTGCCTCTGCCACAGGCCTCTTGATTCCAGGCCAGCGATGCTGATTCTGGGCGTCTGGCCTCCAGAACTGTGACACAACCGTCCTGTTGTCTTAAGGCCCCCAAGTTCATGGCCATTTGCTACAAGAGTCATAGGACATGAATTGACATGATCCACAAGCTGTGTGTACTCAGTCACATAACTTTATGTAAAACAAACACTGACAGTTCTGAAAAAATGAAAAGTATGTATCCCAATCCAAGTGTAAGATTTCAAATATGCTTCGTGTTATAATTGATAGAAAAAGTAGGTGAAAGTTAACACATTTATAAAACTGATCCAATGGGCATAGACAGAATACTATATCCAGTAATGACAAAATTCACTTTTTTGAGTGCACAAGGAAATATTATGTTAGCATTCACCATATGACAATCATATGTTCATTTATCATTATGAAACAGGTGTTCAGAAATGGAAATTATTTAGCATATGCTTCTGACCTAAACAGATAAAAAATCAGAAAAATTTCTATACAAAAGTAAATAGCCTCCGTATATACAACAAAAAAGTTAAAAGATAAAATGTAAAAGCAGGAAGGGAGGGAGGGAAGAGGAGATAACACCAAGGGCTCAATAGAAAATAAATGTCTAGAAAATTATGATGACGACATGTACAGATGTGCTTGCTAAAATTGATGTATGGATTCTTACAAGAGCTGTAAGAGCCCTTAATAAAAAATTTTTTAATGTAAAAGCATAAGCCTTCAGCAAAACCCTAACAAAACATCTTCAGCACGTAAATAAAGAAACCACAAAGGGTGTGGAAGTGACTTGAACACCTGTAAAGGCGTATGAGGGGCCTTTAAACTGGCCGTGGAAGAAAATGGAATTCAGGATAATGGAATTTTCCCACAAACTTGTTAAGCCTCCACATGTCATAGTCTTGGATAGGAAGTCTCAGTATCACAAGAATGATAGTTTTCCCTAACTTAATTTGTCATTTTAATGTAATAGCAATAAAAATGCCATCATGTTCTCTTTGGTGCCAGACAAGCTAATTGTATGTTCATGTAGAATAACAAACAAAGAATAACCAGGCAGCTTGTGAGAGAGAAGAGCAGTGGGAAAGGGGAGGAGGAATGTTTAACCTCACAAGATATTGAAGCGTGCAATTAAGGCTTTAATTAAAGCACTTTGTTAATGGTGCATGAATAGACAGGCAAACCAGTGGGAAAGAACAGAAAACCAAGTAGTAATACTAAGTGCATGGAAACATCTGTGTATGGTAAAGTCAGTGTCTCACCCGTAAAAGGAAATTTATCTTCTAATGCTGGATAGGGAAAAAGACAAAACTAGATGTTTCTTCTGTACCCAAGGATAAATTATAATTTATTAAAGATGTAAGTAAATGCTTTTAAAAAATAAATACAAGTACAATCAGAATACATAGGAAATTTCTCTTTTACACCTGGGTTTAGGGGGAATTCTCATTGATTCAAAATTCATATATAATAAGGAAGAGATTAATAAATTGCATAAAAACTTAGAACTTGCCTTTCAGACAAAGTAAAAAGGCAAATTAAAAACTAGGAATAATATTTGAGAATTAAGTTAGAGATAAACCTAGTTTCTAAGAAGCTTCTAAAATTTTTTGTTTTGTTTTGTTTTGTTTTGTTTTAATTACATGATTTATTATCTTCCTTGAATTTCTTGAAACATGATACATTTTATCACACTTACGACTCTTGCCCTAAAATAGTGCTAATATTATAAGAAAACATATTTATTTGATTAGTAGTAAATATGACATATACCCTTTTCAAATATTCATTTAATATTTGTGTTTTACCTATTGTAGATTGATTGTCTCCTTCTTAGCATTTTTTTTTCTTTTTAACATTTTATTAGGGGCTCATACAACTGTTATCCCAATCCATACACACATCAATTGTGTAAAGCGCATTTGTACATCGTTTCTCAAAACATTTTCTTTAAAAGGTCAATAAATCTTTAGAAAATAGTTTCAGTAGAGGAGATTAATGGAAAGGTAGGAAAAAATGGAGAAGTATTTGAGTTGAATCATATATAGGGAAAAGAGAGGAAGATAGGATTTTTTTTTTAAGGTTATAATCTACTACAAATCAGGATGCTAGTAATCCAGGTAGAGAAATCGACAGTCTTTAGAAGTGTGACAGGGGTAGGAAATAAAATTGGAGGCAATAGGAGCCAACATCCTGGTGAGATGGAGTGGGGGAAGGAGCCGAGACCTGAACCTGGAAAATAGCTGGTAAATTTTGTAATGCATTAGCAAATTTTGAAGCTATAAAAGGCAGCAGACTGGTAAGTCACGTTGAAAGCCAGGAAAAACAGCTGTTTTAGATGATCCCACTACAGAGTCCAGGACTAAAATTCAATACCCAGCAGCAGGGGTAAGAGTATCTAACGAGTACCTGAAGCTTTCACTTGGAAGATGTAAAGACTTGTGTTTTTGCTGAAGGACAAACCTGAGGGAAATGGAGCCTTTCAAAAATGGCATAGCAACCTAAGCACAATTGTCGGTTTAAGACAGTTGTCCAAAATTCATTCTACTTGCCAAGCTGAAGAAAAGGCAACCCTTCTCTTTATGCAGATAACATTATCTAGGACCTGTACAATTTTACAGGTATGTCAAGCCTTCAATATAAGATTGTGATACACTTAACTCTTGATACCAAAACTAGGCAAAGACATTACCAGAATAGAAAATTATAGACCAATATCCTTTGTGAACGTTGATGCAAAAATTAGCAACAAAAGTCTAAACAATAGGATCCAATAAAATATAAAGCCATAATAATAGTAATACATCATGACCAAATAGGATTTATATAAGGTATACAAGGATGATTTAACATTAGGAAAATAATAAGTGTGATCCACTATATAAATAAAGCAAAAGAAAAGAACTAAGTAAATATATCAATTGATGCAGAAAAGGCATTTGACAAAATCCAACATCTATTCCTGATGATAAAAAAAAAACTCCCAAAATAGGATTAGCAAGAAAATTCTTCAACATAAGAAAGGGCATATATGCAAAACCAATAACAAACATCTTGCTTAATGAGAATTGAAAGCATTTCACCACTCTTAATAGTACTGCAAGTCTTAGCCATAGCTGTTAGACAACAAAAAGAAATTATAGACATCCAAATTGACAAGTTAAACTTCCCTGTAGATTTTATTCATAGGAAACCTGTTGATAAAAAGACTTGCCAAGAAAATGGTTGGAACTAATTTAAAGTTTCTGCAATGTAGCAGGGTACAAGATCATGCAGAAATTCATCAGAGTTTTGTATACTAAAAAAGAGCTCTTCAAAGGAAATCAAAACAATGTGTGGCAGTTACATAACTTGCAAAGGGTTAGAGTTTAGTCTCAATCTGGAGGCACAAAGGAGATAAATAGCTCACTGTAGGCCAGATACATTCTCACTCCCTGCGAGACATTCCTGTTGACCAGCCACATGGAGGTATGCTGAGAGAGCCAGAACCCTGGAGCTGGAGGAGCCACGTGAAGACCCATGCCAGTGCTCAGATGCTTCCACCACCACCGAATCCACAAGACTTTCCACCCACTGGCCTGTGATCTCCCTGCATTTGGCATGATTGCTTGTTTTGTGAATCTGAAGAGGAATATATAGATTGGTATTGGACATATGCGCTAATATTAGACTTAGGGACTTGATCTGTACTGGATGTTTTCTCAATGTCCAATTGCTCTTGTATATAAAGCTCTTTCTTACACACATATCAGTGTCTATGAATTTGTTTCCCTAGCCAATCCAGACTTAACACATTATGGTACCTTGGGAGTGGGGTACTAGAGAAACAAGTCATAAAGATGGAGAGGCTTGTTCAACCTCCGTCTCGTGGTAGTTTTTCTCCTTTGACTAGCCAGAGGTCAGATATGCCCATGCAGTTTAGTGGGCTGTGTTCTGGAAAGAATATGGAAGTTAAAGTTTTGATTACTTTGTTTGGTTGTTGACTTGGGCTGTTCCTGTTTGAGATGATGAAAATGAATGTTGTTAATGTATATTTTGAGCCCAGGGGTAGAAATAACCCCTTGAATTTTTCAGGAACCATGCTGCTTAGTGGAAATGGCTGACAGACCGGCTGGCCCTGGCTTGAGGCAATACACCCAAAGGCCTGTGCCTGCACTTCATATCAATTGAATAGTTTAGCTAGAGATTAAGATAAGTTAGATAAGGGTTGAACTTGACTGTTTCAAGAATTAAGTTTAGGATCTGATCCTGTTTTGTTTATACTGATTTCTTCTGCTTATTGTTATTGATAGAAACGATTATTGGGAAGTATGAAAATAGCTTGTAAGCTAAGGTGACCAGATGTCCCGCTTTTGGCGGGACAGTCCCAATTTTTAACAACTTTTCCTGCATCCCGCAGCATTTTTTAAAAGTCCCGATTTTTGGAAAGAATGCATGACAAGCTAGGGTATATGGTTTTCGGCTGCCATGTGGCTATTTCGCCAGGATATGAGTTTTACCAATGGTGTCCCGCTGTTGTCCCGCTTTACCAATGTTAAAATCTGGTCACCTTATTGTAAGCCCACTTGTCTTCATCCATTAAAATTGGATTGTTAAGTGGGTTTAGGACATGCCTGCAAAGAAGGCTCTGAAAAGATAAGCTCAAACCAGTGTCTTGAGTGCTCAGGCCATTCCAAGGTTAAGAGGCTTGCCAGGGGGACTGTTGACAGATTGAAGGGAAAAAAAGGAACTCTGGATTTTTGAACTTTGAACTAGTGGTTTTTGTCAGAAGCTGGAAAAACTCTGGAACCATGAAGGAATTCTCCTCTCTAGGACTGAATGTTAAAGGGAGCCTGAAATGCTTGATAGGTGACCACCTGGATTCTCAACCACCTGAGTTGAGTGGAAGTGAGAGAAAAGCAACAATAGAGAGACTGATTGAGTCTGGCCACTGACAACCTATGGACCTGGTTTATAGGGACTAGAGAAGAGGAGAGCAGGTTGACGAAGTTTATGGGGCTAGGATTGTTGAGAATTTGTGACAGGGCGCATGGTCGAAAGGTGAGGCAGCCAATGGGCACCCTGGTGAGACTAAATGAGGCAGCCCACATTGAGTTAACCAGAGCCCAACCAGATGAAGAGAAGATTTTTGAGCCTGTGAACTGGTGCATATTCCTGCTGACTTTATGGATGGCCTGTCCTGGTTTGACTTTACTAATGGATGCGAGCTTCACAAAGTTCCCACTGTAATGCAGAGTCTTTATGTCAAAGAATATGATTTCCTCCTCAAAGCACTGGGTTGATGTGAGTGAGCAGTACAGAATTGGGATACCCAAAGATGGGTGGATAAAGGCTTGAAGTGGCTGGCTTCCAAAATTTAATAGGTGAGGGAATATATTCATAATAGGTGTAGGTGTAACTTGACTGCAATTGTTAGGCATAGAATATTGTGTTGTTCACTTATAGAATATTATGTTTGAGACTTTGGCATATAATGAATTGTATGCATTTTAGTTTTATCCTGTAAGGTAGAGATATGATTTTGTTTAAAAATTATATATGGCTAAAGAGTTCTGTAAAAGGGTCAACTTGACAACGGCTGGTCTGTGGTAGTTACATAATCTCCTGTCAACTTGCGAAGGGGTGGAATTTGGCCTATCAACCAGGTCGCAGCTTGATGACCTCATTTGGAGGTACGAAGAAGATAAATAGCTCACTGGAGGCCAGATACACTCTCACTCCCTGCGAAACATTCCTGTTGAAAAGCCATATGGAGCTATGCTGATAGACCCAGAGCCCTGGAGCTGGAGGAGCCATGTGGATACCCACCTCCCCACCCCCACGCCCAGTGCTGAGATGCTTCCACCACCACTGAATCCATATAAGACTTTCCACCCACTGGCCTGTGATCTTCCTGTACTCGGCATTATTGCATGGCTACGTGAGTCTGAAGAGGAATTTATGGCCTACTACTGACATATGGGGTAATATGAGACTTATAGACTTGATTTGGACTAAGCTGAAATGTTTTCTTAATGTACAATTGCTCATTGATAAAAAGATTTTTCGAGTCTCCCTGGATTTGTTTCTCTAGTCTACCCAGACTAACATACAATGCTATTTACTATAGCTATACAAAAGATGAAATACTTAGTAATAAATATAACCAGAGAAACAAAAGAGTTATACAAAGACAATTACAAAAGAAATTAAATGAAATCCACAAAAATGAAAGACCATATGAAGTTCATGAATAAGAAGCCTTAACATTGTGAAAATGCCAATACTACCCAAAGTGATATATGAATATAATGAAATGTTGATCCATATCCCAGCATCATTCTTAAGAAATGGAAAAGCTAGTCACCAATATTATATCAAAATTAAAGAGCCCAGCATAGCAAAGCACAACTCAAGAAGAACAGAGTTGGAGGGCTCTCACTTCTCGACATCAGAATCGACTACACAGATGTTTACTACTTTTACTCACTGTCGAGTCGATTCTGACTCGGCAACCGTGTAGTACGGGCAGACTATCTGTCACCCTCACGGTATCAAACATCCAGTAGTTTGATAAGATGTTCTTGATGAAACTGTGAAGAAATGCATGCTAATGGGAATGTAACCTCTCTGAAGATGAAATCAAAGTCATGCTTCTTAGCCAGCAATCCTAACTTTTTACACTGGCAAAAAAAAGGTATTGAAAACCTGCTGTGACTAAAGCTATTTGTGGTAGCTTGGTTTGTAATAGCAAAATACTGGAAACAACCCAAAGGTCTAGCAAGAAGAGGACTGATGTCCCCTGGACTGTCCCTTGTGGTTAACATGCACACAGTGGAGGATTCTGCAGATGGGAAAGTGGAAAAAGGCCCTCTCTGCAAAGACCTATGCAGTGTGTGTCTAGATAGGGTAAGTGGAAAAAAACCAAATGGCTAAAAAGTGGTACCATATGGGGGTACGATTCATAAATTTGTGTGCCCTCCTTGCACAAGGGCCATGCTAATCTTCCCTGTATGGTTCCAATTTTTTCGTATATGTGCAGCCGAAGTGAACACTTGTCTTTTTAAAAATAGGAGAAAACCAGAAAGACACTGAAAAATTGAAGACTAAATCTTTTCCTTTTTAAAAATTTTTCCATTTTATTTGAAATCTTTTTTTTCCAGTTTTTTTTAATCGTTTTATTAGGGGCTCATAGAACTCTTATCACAACCCATACATACATCAATTGTGTAAAGCACATTTATACATTCATTTCCCTCATCATTCTCAAAACATTTACTCTCCACTTAAGCCCCTGGCATCAGCTCCTCATTCCCCCCCCCTTCCCTCATGAACCCTTGATAATTTATAAATTATTATTTTGTCATATCTTT
>NW_022103958.1:7890181-7907638 GCF_000313985.2 Echinops telfairi | reverse complement strand
AGGTGAGTATCAAAGAGTGCCAGGTTATCAGAACACAGGCTGGTGTGTTTCTTCATGTGGGCTTTGTTGCTTCTGAGCTAGATGGCCACTTGTTTACCTTCAAGCCTTTAAGACCCCAGACTCTATATCTTTTGATAGCCAGGACCATCAGCTTTCTTTGCCACATTTGCTTATGCACCCATTTGTGAAGACTAAATCTTAATGTTTAGCTTTGTTTTTCATTTTACTTTAGAGCCAAATATTTGGAATAATTTTAATAAAGCAATTCTGAATTAGATGAGCCTATGTATTCAATTGTTGAAACAACTACATTAAGAACAGTTTTTCTCCATGGTGTAAAAAGTTAGGTAACGATTATATCAGTCATGAGATTTGCCTTAAGATCAAAAGAAAACCTATTACTATTTTCAGTTATATAAGTGGGCTTCCACAAGTTCATAGAAAAGTAGAAATTAAATCGTGCAATTTTTTTCATGAACTTTTTGAACCCCCTTTGTACTGTTGTTTGTAATAAAGGCTGTTCTTCTGAAACTTTATTGGGAAGTAAACCAAATGAGTTAAGGTGCTGGTGTTGAGAACTAGAATTTGGGGGCACAGGTGGAAGATGATTGCAGTGGAAGAGCATCTTGTAGTTGTGAGTTGGAAAGCTCAGTACTATATTAATAAGCACTCTTAGAGCCCAGATTGTGATCTCTAGATGTCATTCTCCTAAAAGGAGGCAGGACACCTTGGAGGAACGGCTTCTACACTGGGAAAGCCCGGGAACTGCGGAACTGCTACTGTAGGACTGGGACAAGAACGAGAGCACCAGCATGCATGAGCCCCACAGGTCAAAGGTGGGATAACTGAGCCAGAAGGACAGTAGCTACAATGGCTAAAATACAGCGCATCCTTTTGGAAGATGTATGGAGCCAACTTGTTTGTTAAACAACGGGCAACTGGTCACAATATTGCTGGTAGGACTGTCCTTATGTGGAACCCCTGGGGAAAGCAGTATGCCACTACCTCCAACAATTGGGAATCGAAATTCTACATGATCCAGCCATCCTTGTGCTAATATATATATATATCCTAAAGAATAAGACATACACACTCATGTTCATCACAGCAGTGTTCACAGTAGGAAGAAGACCGGGACAACCTCAGTTCCCATCAGTAGAAGACAGGGTAGAGAAAGCGGTACACATACACAACGGAACATTACGCGTCGCTAAAAAACAATGACAAAGCCATGGGACACTTGAAGGCATGGGCAGACCTGGAGAACATTACGCTGAGTGAAATTAGCCAATCACAGAAAGACAAATATGAAACCACTGTTAAGTGTTAAGAGCTAAAGACTTCGTTCCGTAAAGTCTACTGGCAACTAATGACAAAGAAGTAACCCTCTGCCATGCCTTAAATGAGCTATACTTCAGGGCGAACAAAGAATTGATGGCAGGAAGTTTCTATTTATAGGAATATTCCAACAAACTGGAATGATAAAAAGAATTAGTTTTGCAACCCCTGATGTATGTATGACAGTGATTGTCATTGGCTACTAACCTCACAGATAGGACCCCAGGATGCTGTATGCCCTGCTGGAAATTCGTATCCTCACTTACATGACTGCCCCCACTCTACTGGAATCCAATCAAACTCTGAATTTAAGTACCAATTTATAGCATCTACAGGGAACAAAGGAACATGTTAAATAGTACCTCAAGGATAACTTGACAGAACCCACTCAGTGGAAAACTACTAAGTAAATAACTTTATTTCTTCTAAAAATTAAATATGTAGAGAAAAAAATTTGATGATAGACTCTAAAACTCAGATATAGGGTACACATCAATGAATTGCAGTGTATGGACCCTATTTAGATTAAGATTCAAACCATAAAAGCAAAATAAAATATATCACAAGTGGGGGAAATATGAACACTAAATAAGTAATACTATTAGTGTTCAAGATTTTAGGTATACTGCATTGAATGTGCTTTGTTTTTTTAACACATTTGTTAATCAAAGGGATGATCCTAATGAAATCAACATTTTGAAATAGAAACATGTAAAATGTGTGTAATAGAAGTAATGGCATTAAAAATAAAAGAAGTAATGGAATATAATAACGGGGGTAAAAAGCAGTATAGAGATTCACTCATTGGACTGAACTTGTTTATGCTCACAGCTAATTCTTGTCCAAATGATGATAGAATTTTTATTCTAATTTTCCATAGGTCTGAGTACAAGGGACCCGGTTCATTCCACCACCGATTTTCCATCTTCCGCTTTTCTTGTTACTGTGCTCTCCTCCCCACCCCTCTCCTGGGGTTGGACCTGCGCACTGTCAGGAAAGTTGCAGGCAGTCTGAGTTGCTCTGCCATCAGCTTTCATTTCTTCAAATGTCCCTCTCAGGTCTCCAGAAACCTGTGCTGTGTTCCAAGTACTCTCGGTTTTCACAGGGAGGGCGTTGCCATCAGCAGAGATGACAGTCAGGCTCGGCCATTGCACCCGTTTCTCACAGAGCCGTTTGCACTCCTCGTTCCCTGATGGATTCATCAAAGCCTTTGCTGTCTACCGGTGCCATCTTCCTACGAGCTGCTGAATGGTGGCCACGGTGGGCGAGGAGGAAGGGACGTACAGATAAGGCAGAGGAAAGTCTTGCCAGAGAGCATGGCATCAAGTTTATGGGTTTTTTCTTTTAATTTGATTTCTCTTTTTTAAGTCCATAATGAAGGATTTGCAAGTGAAGCCTGGACTTTTTGCTTCAAAGTGTCACATTGTTTGGTGCCGTTGAGTTACAGCTCCGCCACCCCCCTCCCCTCCCCCACCCATCACAACCCTGTGTACAGCAGCACACTGCCCGGCCAGGCACCCTCCTCACAGTGTCTGTGTCTGTGTCTGTCATTAAAGTCACCCGGCAGTCCATCTCATCTCGGCTGTCTCTCGTTTTGGCTTACCATCTACTCTCCCAACCACGATGTCTTTTTCCAGGGACTGGTCCCTCCTGGTAACATATCCAAAGTATACAAGGCACAGTCTGAACATCCTAGCTGTTAGGAATGTTCTCACCGCACTTCTTCCAAGACAGACGTGTGCCTTCTTGTAGCAGTTCACAGACAATTCTGTATTCTTTCCCCTCTCCGTAAGTTAACGTGGATGAGACAGAAGGGAAACAAGATTGGCCATGAGTTGAGACGTACTGATGTAAGCTGATGAGGGCATGAGAGTTCATTATAGTCCTGATTCCTATACATATTTGAAATTTTACATTAAAAAATGTTTTAGGAGATACAGAAATGATTAAAGAGACCACATCAGAAAAAAGCAGATAGATCACAACAAATTGGCCCATGTCAAACTATAAAATTCAGCCCTGGTGGCACAGTGGTTAAGCGCCCATTCGCCAACCAGAATATCAACCAGTCAAACTCACCAGCTGCACCTCAGGAAGAAAGGCCTGGAAAACCCGCTCCCGTAGGATTAAGTCCAAGGAACGTGTGGGGCAGTTCTACGATCCTAGAGGGTCTCTGACTCAAAATCAGTGTGATGGCTCACAACAATATATATGTAAGTCTTTACGTCAAGTACTGACTCAGTGAGATAGGTGACACGCATTGAATATAGAGTCAGTATATCACTAGCTTTGTGGAAGAAATTACCTGGAATGTTGCAGAAACAAAAGATGGGTAAGTGGCATGACAGAGTCCGGAAGCACGCACCATGTATCTTGAGCTGGATAAATAAAAATGGGTACCTATGTATAGTACATTGCTTGATAGTGAAGACGAAGGTATCTTAAAAGCATCTGTTTCCTTTGAGATTCTGTCAGGAAAACAACCATTAGGTAGGTCGGCAGAGTTAATGTAATACCAAGAGAATGTATTACATTGTGGTGGAGAGTGGCGAGAGAAAAGGAGACACTGAGGTAAGCCAGAGGCAACAACTGCAGAAGTGGCTACCTCCCGTGGGGATGGGGCAGTGAAGATAGCAGTTGGGGTTTCCAGAATCGAGATGTTCACAGGAGGAGATTGGAGAGCTGGAACTTGTGCTTGTGACGACCCGCACAGCCATGCTGCTGAAGAGTGCGGGGAGACCCGGCGACACTGAAGGCACATGCTGGGACACTGGCCGGAGCATCGTGTCAGTAGGAGACAGGAAGGCCCCCTTGCCCTCTCACTGCCCCATAATGCACTTGTTTGCAGAACCCTACCACAGCAGTTGCAGAATGCTGAGTTTAATTACAGAAAACCAATTGCTTAATATGGAGAAACAGTAGCCTAGCTATCGCTACAACATCCTTTCATCCCTTACTTCACTCAACAAAGGCTTAGTAAATAGGACAGGATCTCTACCCCCAGGACGGACAGAAAGGATGGGTCAGCGACAGAGGAATAGTAGCTCAAAGGACAGCCTTGTTCAGTGGCAACTATAGAAGGCCTCTGACACCCTAGAATTGTGTACCCAACAAGAGTAAAAATAAAGTCTCCTCAAGATAAAGAACTGAACAGTGCTTTGTCCCAAGAGCCCTGCCCTATTGGAACCTCTGTCGATGCCGCATCATAAGATGGAAAAGGCGGTGAGCAAATGCCAGGACTAGATGGGTGTGTGAACCCAAACAAGCATTGTCTGTAGACGGGACAGTCACTTGTGGGGCTTTAAAAGAAATGACAAAACTGAAAAACTGGACAAAATGTGCACATTTCAGAGTGGGCTGATCAGAATTAAGTGGCTCAAAGATTTACTCTTCTGGAAGAGTGAGTTACAATATGGTTTAGCTTGAGACTTTGCTGAGCTAAATATGTTAAGTCAAACATTTTAAACTAACCATTAAAAGATCACCTAAATTCCAAACCTGTTAGGGAAAAGCAAAATAAAGAGGGAAGGGCAATAAAAAAGTTAAGAAAAGACAAAAAAGAAGGGAAAAGGAATAAAGGAAACTCATAAATAGGGACAAACAAACCAAGAAATATGAACAAACTTCCAAGCAATCTCTTAACAGTCCAAAGAGGGTCACCTTGGATATTCTAAACCGACATGTTGTTAATATACCTAAAGCACAGGAGGAGGCGAGAGAGTACCAGAAACCAAGAGGAAATGGGCGACTCACCTGAGAAGAAGTATTTCAAAATGTACAAAACTAATACAAACAGAGGATGACTACAGGATGGCCAAGGAAGGTGCAGTCCACCAGAAAGAGATGCCAGGGAGAAATGGCCATCTTTTTGTTGTCAGGTGCCATCGAGTCGATGTCCCCTCGTGGCTCGTGTCCCCTAGGGTTCTCTGGGCTGCACTCTCGACAGGAGCAGGTACCCGTGTCTCTCCCACAGAGCTGTGGTGGGTTTCAGCCTTCCTATGGGCGCTAAGTGCATTACCGTTTGTACATCAAAGTTCCTTAGATAAAGACAATTTTACAAGAGTGAAAGGAATTAATTATTTAGGGAAGCCAATCTCAGGACTCAAAAGTGGGGAGCTTATCTGTCACCTTCAGACTCTCTACCACAGCTTTCTAGGCCAAGAGTTGGAGGAGTGGTACAAATTATTCAGGAAATAAAAGAATGACCATAGCTTTATATCCATCCAAGCTGTCCTTCAGGTATGAAGGCAGCAGACATACCATTTTGAGCATATTTCTTCTGAAAGTACCCTGTTCCCAGGAGCCCTACTTGAGCCAACCAGGAGATGCTTGAGAAACCATACAAAAGAGACATCAGTGGTTCTGAATAGATTAACTCCAAAGCTAATGCTAAAGCAAAGGCAGGGGTAAGGACAACAGGTCAGAATACAATGTGCCCTGATATTGTAGAATTGATCAAATTAGCAACAACAAAAAAAAAATTAGGAGGAAAGAAGGAAGGTGGAAGCAGATTGCCTTATGTGTAATGACTGGGAGTCAGAGACTCATTAATCAAGTGGCAGATGAAATAGATAAGGAAAGTCCACAATTGGACTAATTTCCAAAAATGTATATATGTAAAAGTAGTGCCTCCAGGAGAAAGTTGAGTTATTCATTAAGCATTACTGAAGTGAGTAGCCATCTGGAAAAAGAACGTTGGATTCCTATCTTTTACTTTACACCAGGTTAAGTTTTCAGATGGAGCCAAGATTTTATGGTGAAAAGTATTTTAAAAGTTCTGCAAAAAGACAAGGGCGCATTCTTTGATAACCTTGGAGTGAAGAAGGCCTTTCTAATTACAACTGGAACTCCAGAAAGTATTAAATTGGACTGTGTAGTAGTCAAATCCTATCAAATCACATGTAGCACCATAGTCCAAAGGCAGACTTAAGGTTGGGAGAGGTATCTGTAACCCATGCCACAGACGAGACTAATTCCCCTAATAAACCAGGAGCTTTTTCAAATAAGAGAAAACCCAAAAAAAGAAAACCCTATTACAAATCAAACAAAATATAATATAGGCACGTCATAGAAGGGAAGTAAGTAAGCTGTACTTATAAGGGAAATGCCCATTTAAACCACATTTCAGTATCAGATTGACAAAAGTCTAAGAGTAATAACATACTCTAGGGTACAGCTATAAGGAAACAAGGACTACTGTATTTCTGAGGGAGATTAAATTACTAAAATCCTATATTGGAGCTTTCCAGGGTACCTCCAATCAATGAACATAGTCTTAATGTTCTACACCCTAATTTGCTGAGTAGTGTCTGGATCTGGAGTGAAAAACAAAAACCAAGGACGGAAGTTGGTCTGCGTGACAGAGAGTCTACTCAAACCACAGCCTCACCCATCTTGAGACCCGAAGAAACAGATGATGCCTCGCTACCACTGCCGACTGTCCCAACCAAGGAGGCAACAGATGGTCCCCGATAGAATGGGTGTGAGGGAGGAAATAAAGAGCCAAACTCAAATTTCTTAAAAAGGCCAAACTGAGTGGACAGGTACAAAGCAGAGGAACCTCCTGAGACTGTCAGACTGGCAGCTTGGAATTCAAAACCACTCCTGGGGGGCACATCCAGCTGAAAGACAGTTACTCATAAATCTCCCCCGTGAATAGTGTGTTTCTCTGAACAGTCATCTAGATGAGACCTAGCGGTCACCCTTTACTCTGGACCAGAGGGCGGCAACCTGTGGCTCTGGAGTAAAATGGGAAAAAATGTAAAGGATATTCAGATAATGGTGATTTCATTTGTTTGTAAATCTATATGGCTCTCAAATAATTGTGAAATGGGTGTGAGGGGCAGGAATGACTCTTGCATCTCAAAGGCTTGCCAACCCCTGCCTGAGACCAAAGATGAGCAAGAAGGGCAGGGGAGACAGGAAGCTAGAGCTCTGGAAACGGAACAACCAGCAGCAAAGTGATAAACGGGGAGAACAGCCAACGTCACCGCCAACAGGTGTAGAAACTGTTCAACGAGAATCGAACTTGCCATCTACATTCCCCAAAAACCACATTAAAAAATGATACGACCAACAAGGACATTCCTTCAACTACTATGACAGAGATTAGTAATCCTCCCTAATACTGAAAAGAATTTTTTGCATGAATTCAAGAGATTAAAATCTGGCTACTTAAGTTCTCATTGACCAGTGAAAAATGTTCACAAAGCCAAGGCACAGTTGTGTGAGGTGCAGCTAGTAGACCATTGGTTTCCTGAAACATGCCTACGGTGGATAAAGTGACGCTGTCTGGCAAGTAACAAGGACATAACCCTCGTAGCAAGGCCATATCTAGAACCATGTGCTGCAAACACTTGGACACACATGCATACTTAACGCAAAAGTTTTTACAGCATCCTTTGTGACTAAAATTTGGTAGGGGTGGGGAGAAGTATTCATCGATAGCATAATGCAAACGTGCGCAGCCGTGAAAAAAAATGAGAAAGTTGTTTATACACTGATGTAGGAAGAACTCCAGAGTATCTCATTCAGTGAAAAACCAAGTGCAGATGTTCCTGCTTAGCGAAATAATAACGGGTCATGTCGTATAAGCAGGGGTGGGGCCAAACTGTGTACTCATACTGGCCTGTGTATCGCAAAGACATGCAAGAAGGATATATAAGAAACTCAAAATAGTGTTTACATGGGACACGAGGATGGAGAGTGGGGACTGTATAACTGGCTCTACGTTCTGGTTCTTGAAACAAATGCCTGCTCAAAAAGTTGCCTCCATTTCAATTTAAAAAAAACAAAACCATGTACATCAAGTGTTACTCCTGCCATTTGGGAATTCAGTGGCATTGGGCAAGATAGTTAACTGCTCTGAATTGTTTGCTCCTCTAATAAAGGCTATAATGGTAGGAGCAAGTGCCTAGGGGCTTTATGAGAGTCGGTAAGAGGATGAACAGAGTGCTGGCATCTAGCATACACCCTGAGAAATGATAGTGGCTCTAGTTATGAATGCTCTCCTTCCTGTGAGTATGCCATGTGTTAACAACGGCATCGCCCATTTTCCTCCATAGAACCAGACCTCTTGGGTGCTTTCCAGCATGGCGGCCCTCTACTGGCGAGTGAAAGGACAAGGGAAGAAGGCAATTGACTGCCTCCGCCAGGCTCTCCACTACGCACCACACCAAATGAAGGTAGGTGTGACTCAGAGGGGCTTAATTTCTGGCCCGTGATCCTTTTCATTACCCAGTGGTTTATCTTGGGATTTTAACTAGCCTTCCTCACACCCAGCTGTAAGGTAGGGCTAAAAGGCAACAAGCCTGAACTTGAATCCACCACTGTGTCGTCCCAACCTCAATGTGTTGGAACTTGAGGGAAGGCCTTCAAGATCGTTGTCTGACATTACATCATTTCACACCCCTTCCTCTATATTCACAGCTACCTCTCATTTGAACTCCCTACCATGGAGTTAATTCGAGTAATATTTACAGGAGTAGAAAGCCTCCTCTTCCTCCCCAGAGCCATGTAGTGCACAACACATACACTGACCCACGCTAACCATCTCCCCGAGGTCATTCTGGATGTAGCTTATCCTCAAGGGCATAGAGGCATATTATCCTTATTTGGCTTATACCCCTGACTTGAGCTTGTTTCCAGGGACAGACACAGATCAGAAAGTAAATTTCTATTTCTTCAACATTGACCAATGCTTAATCTTTGTCGGACTCTGCCTTTTCCGCAAAATAAAGAACGAGAGAGAAGGGGGAAAGATTGGGGGGAAGAGAAAGAAAATAACACTTGGCTAACACCATATCATGCGTTTTTCCCCAAAAGTTAGGTTGGCTAAGAATGTGCAATTTTTAACAGCCCTTTATATCTACATGTGCTGGGTTTGACAGCCTTGCAGACCATGTTCTAAAAGGCACAGCCACTGCCTTCTATGTTTATACAGGCGACCCTGGCACAGTGGAAGGAACTCAGAGTTCGAATCATTGCTCCCACTGCTTGTCTGCCTGTCATATTTGGTGGCTTGTGTGAACACGCTGTCACTGATACTTCAGTTACCAGCAGGGTCACCCAAAGTAAACACGTTTCTTCAGAGCCTCCAGACTTATAACAGACTATGAAGAAGGAATAGTTTGTCCACTTCAAAGTAACTGGTCACTGAAAATCCTACGTATAGCATCTAAACATTGTCAGTTACCGAAAACCTAGCGAATAGACGCAGAACCTTGTCAGGGATGGCCCCAGAAGATGAGCCCTCCAGTCAGAAGGTGCTCCACATGGGACCGAGGAAGAGCTGCCTCCTCAGAGTAGAGTGGCTCCTGTTGGTAGGGACCAAATGAAGCCTGAGGGAGACCTCCGTTTGCTGATGGGGCGGGGCTCAAAATGAGCTGCAAACGTCAATCAATAATTGGAACTTGGACTGTACCAGGTATGAATCTGGAAAAATTAGAAGTTGTTACAAATGAAGTGGAAGGCACAAGGATGATGTCCTAAGCATGTGTGAGCTGACACGGACGGTATGGGTCACTTTGAATCAGAAGACCATTTGGATCACTGTGCGGGGATGGCGCAGTCGAGAGAAATGGGGTTGCTTTCATCATCAGAAAGGGCATTTCAAGGTCTACCCTTTCTTGAAGTAGAATGCTCTCTCTGATGGGATAATACATACTTGTATACAAGGATCTAAACAATACGACTTTTATTCAAATTTATGCACCAACCACAAAAGCTAGTGAGGAAGCATTTGAACAATTCTACCAACGTCTTCAGCCTAAAATTGATGAAACCTGAAATCAAGATGCATGGGTAATTATTGGTGATTGGAATGCAAAGGCTGGAAACAAAGAGGAAGGAACTGTAGTTGAAAAATACGATCTTGGTGATAGAAATGAAGCTGGAGATCATATGATAGAATTTGGTAAAACCAGCAACTTCTACATGGCAAATGTCTTTTTGAACAACACAAATGGTGACTATCCATGTGGCCTTCTCCAGATGCAGTACACAAAAATCAAATTGCCTCTATCTGTGGGAAGAGATGATGGAGACGCTATCTGTGGGAAGAGATGATGACATCAGCGGCTAACACCAGGCCGGGGGCTGACTGAGGAACAGACCATCAATTGCTCCTATCTAGCTCCAGGTTGAAACTGAAGAAAATTAAAGTAAGTCCTCGAGAGCCAAAATACTACCTCAAAATTCCACCTGAGATTTGAGAACATTTCAAGAACAAATATGATGCATTGAACTCAATTGACAGAAGACCTGATGAGTGATGGATGACATCAAGAACATCAGACATGAAAGCAAAGGGTCATTAAAAGGAAAGAAAAGATCAGTGAGTATCAGAAGAGACTTTGAAACATACTCTTAGTTGTAGTGTACCTAAGGCAAATGGAAGAAATTTTGAAGTCAAAGAACTGAACAAAATTTTAAAGGGCAGTTAAAGAAGGCAAAGTAAAATAATAAAATGTTCAAAGACCTGGAGTTAGAAAACCAAAAGAACATTCTCAGCATATCTTACACTGAAAGAATTAAAGGAAAATTTCAAGCCTTGAGTTGCAATATCAAAATACTAAATAATCTAGGAAGCATCAAAGAGGAGACGGAAAGAATACAGATCCCTGTGCCAGAAGAACTAGTCGACATTTGACCATTTAAAGGGGTAGCATATAAGCAAGAACCAGTGATACTGAAGGAAGAAGTCCAAGCAACACTGAACATTTAACAAAAAACAAGGCTCCAGGAATCAATGAACTACCAACTGAAATGTCTTAACAAGCTGATGAAGCATCGGAAGCACTTACTCTTCTATGGCAGGAGATGTCGAAGACAACGACTTGGCCAACTGCCTAGAAGACATGCTTATGTGTACCCATTCCAAATAAAAGTGGCCCAATAGAATATCATTGCTATCCCCTACAACTAAAATGTTGCTGAAGATCATCCAACACTGTTGTAGCAGTACATTGACAGGGAGCTGCTGGAGGTTCAGGCCAGATTCAAAAGAGGACGTGGAACAAGGGATATCATTGCTTATATCAGGTGGATCTTGGCTCAAAGCAGAGAATACCAGAAAGAAGGTTACTTGTGTCTCATTGACTATGCAAAGGCATTCAGCTGTGTGGATCATAACAAAGTAGGAACATCCTTGAGCAGAATGGGAACTGCAGAACATTTCATTGTGCTCATGTAGAACCTGTACATGGATCAAGAGGCAGCTGTGTATACAGAACAAGGGAATTAAAATCAGGAAAGGTGTGTGTCAGGGTTGAATCCTTTCACTAACTCAATTTGTATGCTGAATAAATAATGTGAAAAACTCGATTCTATGAAGAAAGCACTATCAAGATTGGAGAAAGGCTTGTTAACAACCTGTGAGATGCAAATAACACAATCTTGCTTGCCGAAAATAAGGAGGACTTGAAGCCCTTGCTGATGAAGATCAAGGATTTCAGCCTTCAGTGTAGATGACAACTCAATGTAAAAAAAGATCAGAATTCTCACAACGGGACGAATAGGTAACATCATAATAAATGGAGACAAGATTGAAGTTGTCCAGGATTTTTGTCTTGCTTGAATCGACAACCAGTGCTCCTGGAAGCAGCAGTCCAGAGACTCAAGGATGCATTGTGCTGGGTAAATCTGCCCAAGACTTCTTTAAAGTGTTGGAAAGCAAAGATGTTACTTCGAGGACTAAGATATGGCTAGCCCCAGCTATGAAAGTTGGACTTTAAATAAGGAAGACCCATGAAAAGTTGGTGCATTGAAATAAGGTGTTGGTGAACAATATTGAAAGTCAGTGAACTGGCAAACAGCAAACAGCTCTGTCTTGGAAGAAGTACAGCCAGACTGCTCCTTAGAAACAAGCATGGCATGGCTTCATCTCAGTGACTTTGGACATGTTGTCAGGAGAAACCAGCCCCTGGCGAAGCACATTGCTTGGTAAAGTGAAGGAACAGCAAAGAAGATGAAGGAAGGCCCTTGTTGAGATGTGATAACACAGTGACCTATCACAGGTGGGCTCCAGCGTAAGCATCCAACGTGAGGATGGCGTCATCTCTGTTGCCTGGAGACCTAGTGGAGAGTGAAGTGGACAGCAGACACTTGAATAATGCATTTAAAGGAAATACATATTTTGGAGGAGGAGGAGGAGGTTGCCACTTCTTCGGTCATCATTCTGGGCTCCATGCTGTGAGGGGATAGAGAGGAAGCCAGCGACTCTCTAGACCAGGAGTTGGCAAACTTGATCTTCTCCTGGCCAGGGGCTCTCTGGTGTAGCACAAAAGCAGCCACAGACCTTAGGGAAAAGAATAGACATGGCTGTGTTCCAGTGAACGAGGCTTAGCCCTTGAGTCATAGTTTGATGACTGCTCTAGGTAAGCGGTGCCCCTGCCGAAGTCCCGCCATTGTGTGCCTCAACATGAGTCTGTGGGCAGGTGTTGGTCCTCAAACTACTTAGGCCAGTCTTCAGTGAGATGCGCTGTCTGCCCGCGAATGTTTGGCACCTCCTTCACTCAAGCGCTTGGTTTGCTTACTACCACCAGTGTTTTTTCACTTTATTTTTTGAGCAAAGACTTACTTGACAAAAGACCCCGTGCATTGGCTTCTGCCCTGGCACACGTTCCTTGTCTAGACAGCGACTTTGAGGTTCGCCAACATAGGATTTCACAGGAAGCAGCTGCTGTGTTCTTTATGATCACAAAAGCCAACAGTGGCAACTCAGAGCATCTCTAATCTCTCCGTTCTCCTTCCCTCCCGCAGGACGTGCCCCTGATTAGCCTGGCCAACATCTTGCACAACGCCAAGCTCTGGAACGATGCCGTCATTGTAGCCACCATGGCAGTGGAAATTGCGCCGCACTTTGCCGTGAACCACTTCACACTGGGCAATGTCTATGTAGCAATGGTGAGACTGGGGGGCGATGAGCAGAGCCGGCCATTAGGCACATTTCTCTCCATGACACATCTTCCTTGACTTCAAACCTGCTATAAAGATATCAGTTCCCCTCAGTGCCTTGGAAATTTTATGCTAAAATCGCTAACTCTGCCAAGAGTATATTTTCTAGTTAAGGGTTTTGTTAAAGTAATGATACATGAGTGGCTGTGGGGAAAGGGGTGGCAGGGTGGGGGAGAGGGGAGGGAAGAAAAGGGGGAAAAGTACAATGAAAACTGTCAGTATTTATAGCGTGCCGTTCCTGCCCATGACTGTGACACTGAGTGGAGTCAGATTCCCCATGTTCTGGAGACTCACCCAGTCCAGAGACCTGAGTCCACGCTCCACAGCGACAAGCACACAGCCGTACTCTCCTGCTCCCAGATGGGGCAAGGTGCCCCTGATGCCCTGTGCATGGTTCTCTCCATCCATTGTCACCTTGCCTTATAATTTTCTGTTTAAGAATTCATCTCTGCGTTTAGATATGGAAGCGAGTGGTTGGCCTTCACACAGTGGTTGGCACACAGCAGGTGCTCACCAGATAGTCAGTGAGTGAGGGCAGGCCACCGCTTTGATGGGATACCATTTACAGAGGACGACGGCAAAGCCATCCGTCGCCGTGAACGCTCCTCTGGTCAGAAGTAAGAACTGCTTTCAGGGTCACCAGAAGCTGTCACAGCCAATTTTAACCAAGAGTCATGCCGTCCACTTGGTGTCGCGTGTGGGCCGCTGCAACTCTCAATGAAAGTTCATAAAATGGGGCCCTGGGCTATAAACGTCATCTTTGACTTAGAAGCAGAAGGGACACCCTGGCGGGTGAGGATTGCCACAGGTGCAGCTTTCCCTCCTTGTTTCTTAAAATGGATCGCCTATTTCCGATCCCCACAAGCGTGAGCTCCACTGCTGTAGAAGAAATTCTGTCTCCTTTGGCTGGTTTTGGATCTCACTTGAGTCTCAGCCTCAACTCAAAGGTGAAAACCTGCAAAATGGCCATCGTCCTTCCCAAATCATGCGGATCTGTTTACATGCTTTTTCTTGTTGTTAGGGCCATCACGTCGGCTCCGACTCCCGGTGACCTTGTGTACAACAGAACAAAACACTGCCCAGCCCCATAATAGGCTGTGTTTCCGCCCATTGTCACAACCATTGTGTCAGTTGATCTTGCTAGGAGCCTTCCTCTTTTTCCCTGACACTGTATCTTACCAAGCATGACGTCCTTCTCCAGGGCGGGTTCCTCCTAGGAACGTGTTCAAAGTGTATGAGATGCAGTCTCACCATCGTGCTTCCCAGGAGCCGCTGGCTGTGCTTCTTCAAAGACTGATTTGCTCATTCTTCTCGCAGCCAGGCTGCATCTAATCTTCTCCACCCCCGTGAGCATGTAGAGGCATCCGTTCTTCTATGGTCTTCCGTGCTGTCCAGCTTTCATGGCACGTGCAGCAAATGAAAAGACCACGACGTGGGTCACCATAGTCCTCCAAGTACCATCTTTGCCTGCACACCTGAAGGAGGGCTTCGTCATCAGGTTTGTCCAGTGTAATAACGGCTCTCTGGTTTCTTGGCTCACGCTTCTATGGATGCTGAGTGTGGACCCATGTAAACCAAACCCTTGACAGCTTCAGTATTCTATTTAGTAGGCTAAGAAGAATTTTTTTTAAGCTTCCAGAATTTTCCCTTAACATGCCCTAGTTTTGTTTTTTTAATTATTTTCTGCTTCCTTTTGGATTGAGCTTTTTCTATATTTTATCTTGTTGTTGTAGGACGTTTTTGTATGTATGAATTTCTGTATATGAGATCCAGGATGGGTAAATCTATAGAGACAGTAACTAGATTAATCGCTGCTCAGCCTTATGACAGGGAAGGTTGAGGGGAAATGAGCTAATAATACTGGATACAAGAAAAAAGAAAATGATCTAAAATCGATTGTTGTCTTGATTGCACCACTATTTCCAGTATCTTTAAATCACTGAATTGTATAAATTACACGTCAATAAAACGGTTGGAGTAAAAAAAAACTTTTCAAATTTACAAGTCACTCCCATCCAGCCAGCAACGGTAGAAAATGTAGGCTGCTGTGTCACGAGATTGTCAGGCCTGGGGCTAGAAGTTCAATAGAATCTGTCAGGGTTCAGCAAACTGTCGAGTCACGCACCTGACAATGAGCCTGGCACATAGGAGGATCTCCGTAGCCTCCGTGCGTGTTCACTGCGACCATGAGCCTTCCTGGTGTGGGCCACCTTTGTGCACAGCTGCACCGATGCCTCTCCCGGGTTCTTCAGCTCTGCCCATGACCTTCTCTTTTCTCTGGGGTAAAGTCTCTTCCTTCATCCTTGCCCCAACCGCAGAGTGGCGCTCAGACCCGGGAAAGGCTGCGGAACGGTCACTGGCTTTTGGGGCTGAGCTGCTTGTCAAGAAATAAGAGGTCACAGTCTATGAGGAGCCATCTTCAAAAAGTTCGTGGGAAATATGTCTTAGGAAAAAGCCGCATGGATTTTTCCAAAAGAAGTTTGCACCACAATATACCAACGTGTATGTCAGAGGAATGAAACATCTGTGGCAGTGACTACGTGTTGGGCTGCAAATCGCAAGATCAGCAGTTTGAAACCAGCAGCCACTGCAAGGGAGAAAGACAAAGCTGTCTACTCCCCTCGAGAGGTACAGTCTCTGCACCCCCGGAGCAGCTCCACGCTGTCCTGTGAGTCTGAATCCGCCAGATGACAGTGAGTCAGAGGTTGAGATCCTATCAATACACGCTGCTGCCATTGGAGCCAGAGCAAAGCACGCACTCAGGTTGAAGCCTGCTGTCCCAAGGAAAGCAGCAGCTCACAGATGTAGCTCTTTGTAAGAAGGGATGAGAAAATATTGAAGATGAGGCCCCACAGCGAGAAACCATCCACAGGAGTTTACAAGGAAACCATCTAATTGTTCTCTGAGTGAAGAAGGCCAACGATTGACCGCAGAAACAATAGCCACCATTGTAGACATCTCAACTGTTTCCGTTTGCACACACCTAACAAAAATTAGAGTAAGCGTTCCACTCAATGGGTGACAGAACCATTGCGGTTTGATCAATTGCAGAAAAGAGCAGCGCTTTCAAAGGAGATATTAAGGAATTGGGATTGAGATCGCGAAACATTCTTGGGAGCATTGTAGCAGGATGAAAGATGGCTTTACCAGTGCGGTCCTGAAGACGAAGCACGATCGAAGCAATGTCCACCAAGCAGTGGAAGTGGTCCAGCCAGAGCCAGAGCCATCAGGCACAAAGATGAGTCAGGACCATCGTTTTTGGGTGTGCTTGAGGCTTGTTGATTTTATGGAATGAGAACATCTCCTTCGGAAAGTTAGTCAAAGCTTAAGCAGAAAAATGGCCAGGAAAGCTTCCCCAGGGAGACATCCTCCACGATGCCAGTGTCCTGCTCACAACGCGCACCAGAGAAGGACAGTTTATGAGCATTGCAGATGGGGAGTCACAAGGCATCTGCCTTATGGTCCTAACTTGGCTTCTTCTGACTTTGTTTTGTTTCCAAATCTTACACACACACGTATATATAAAGGAAAAGGGGTGCCATTTTTCCTTCTTTTAACAATGTTAAAAAAGACTCCACTGAATATTGTTAAGTTTCTAAGACGCTCAGTTCTTTAGGGGTGATCGGAGTGGCTGCTATCATCACTTATAAAAGTGTCTTGGCCGTCATGGAGCTTACGCTGAGACATGAAGCGTTAATAAAAAAAAAAAATCTAATTCCATTTTCCATGAACTTTGGGAAGTCTCCTTGCCTGTGCACTCATGTGGTGTCATCCCGCTCACATGTGTCCCTTGTCACCCCCCACAGGAGGAGTTTGAGCAAGCCCTGGTGTGGTACGAGTCAACCTTGAAGCTGCAGCCTGAATTTGCCCCTGCCAAGAACCGGATCCAGACCATCCAGTGCCACCTCATGCTGAAGAAGGGACGGCGGTCTCCTTAGTGCCCCGCCTCCCGCCTCTCCCTCTCTCCCATCGTGCTCTTCCAAAAAGATTAAGAAACCAACGGTTGTCGGCATCGACTTTTAATGAAGCGTGTGAAAATAACCAAGGAAGACTTAGAACTTTTAAATACGGGAATTGGTTTACTGTTTTTTGTTTTGAGTTCCTCATTTCCCCACCCATCCCCAGAAGAGGCATCTTCAGGAACACCAATTTCTTGGGGGGGGG
>NW_022103958.1:7849087-7890081 GCF_000313985.2 Echinops telfairi | reverse complement strand
GGGGGGGAGATGTAGCTTAAAGATAACTGTAAATACTGAGCCAAGACATATCTGGAGCTGTGCTCTGTCTCCAAAACCTCAAGGCCTTTAGGGCTCTTCGTGGTCCAGCCAGCCGCCACCTCTCTGGAGGAGGCCAAAACCACCTTGCACATCCTCTGCTTCCCCTCGTAACCTCCGTTAGGCAGAAGCCCATCTGGTGCCAGTCAATAAGAAGCAGTATTCTGCACCCTCCCGCTAGACATCCAGGCTTGTCCCCAGTCCTGCCCGCTCCATGCTGCTATTTACAAACTCAGAGGTAGTTTGCAGGGGAGGATGGGAGGATTGTTTTTAAAAATACAACAGCAAAAACTCTTAGAATCACCTGACCTCTGTCATGTTAATTTATGTTGGGGAGGGAAGGGGTCACTGAGAAGGGGACATCGGCAGTGTACAACATCTGTATCATTTGTATTTTAATTACAACACACAAGGAAGCCAATCAGTTGAACTGTATAACTGGTTTATATATATAGAATATGTATATTTGAAGCCCTCTATAGACCGCGTCTGTTTCCACTAATCCTCCGTTCACTGTGTTACCTATCTTAGATTAAGGTGCACGCCTCAGCTCCTTGTCTCCAAGGCTTCCTGCCCTAGCTCCTCGGGAGAGAGCAGGGAGCGAGGCCCAGTGTTTCCATCCAAAGTCTCTACCTGTGGTCCCAGGAGAATCAGATACTCCAGACATTTGGGAATCTTCAAGGGCACTACTGAAAACAAAAATTAAAATTGTCAGTGAGCAAGATCTGTTTATAGTGTCGTGTTTGTTTGAAACCAGACTGAAGTGGACAACCTGGAAGCCTCCCTGTAACTGAACCTCATCTTCCCCAGGCTTAGATGGTCGCCGTTTTTCTCCCCACAACAGCAAGGAGAGGTGGGAGGGGGGGGTACGAGCCATCAGTAGGTTTGGTGGTGGAGAACTTAGTTGTCCATTTACCTGGGAAAGATGCAGACTGGCTACTCGGAGGGTGGTATTGAATTGACCTCTGGAGAGGATGATGAATAAGTGGCGACATGGTGGCCCCTCGGGTGAGCACTAACCTAAAGATGTGAAGGTGTGTCCAGGGAGCACCTTTCGGGGAGAGTCAGCCCAGGGGTCGGTGGAGCACTGAGCATTCCCTCTGGCAGAGGCTTCCACAGAAAGCCACGTTTCTGTCACCTTTCCTAGAATATCAGACGCTCAACATTGGGTCATTGTGCTGGGAGCACTGGCTTGGCGCTCTTGGCATTTCTTAGAAGCCAGGAAGCAGTCCGCCGTACCCGAGGCTGCGCTGCCCTTGGTGCGCTTCAGAGGCCATTTCATTCCAAACTCTTCCAGAGGATGTCTTGAGAACAGCAAGCTCCCCGACCGACCGGGAGCCATGTCGCCTGCAGAGCACACTTCACTGCCCCACCTCCCCCAATTTGGCATGTAGTTTTTTCCTGAAAGCAGACATTTGTATGGGTTTCATTTGCATACATTGATATATTCACCATCACCCCACAAGAGACTCAGGAACAGCTGTCCTCTGTCGTTATTTATGTTGGGGAGGGAGGGGTGCTGAGGAGGAGTCAATAGTGGACAGCATCTGTATCATTTGTATCTTGATGGCAAAATACAAGAGAATGAATAAGGAAATCTACACTCTGTGTGTGTGTGTGTGTGTGTGTGTATGTGTTCCTAAAAGTGAAATCTCCCCCACCCTTCACCCTTGGCATCCACCTGTCTGCTCCCTGTCCCAGTCCTACCTGCCCCCTCTATAATGTTACATAAGTGGAATTTGAGTCTGACTTCTCTCATGAAACAATGTCAATTGCTCTGTGTGTGAACCCGTACTTCGTCACTCTTATCCTGAGGAGTATTACACTGTTTATTTGCCTGTTGGAGCACCTTGGGAAGTTCCAGCTTTGGAATGTGATGGATAAACAGGGTTTTGTGCACACGCTGTTGGCCCAAACTCAGAGCAGCCCTGTATACAACAGAAACCCTGGCTGCTGAGCCATCGCAATTGGTACCCTGTGTGAGCCCCTCTCTGCGGCCACTGTCAGTCGGTCTCATTGGAGGGATTCCTCTTTGTCACCACCGGTGTACTTGATCATGCATAAGATCCTGCTCTCTCCTGATGACCATCCAAAGCATGGGAGACAAAGTCCCACCATCTTTGCTTCTCAGGAGCGTTCGGAGCATCCTTCCTCCAGGGCAGAGGCGTGTGTTCAGTGCGTGAAGTTTTCACTCCTCATCTGCAACATCAGGCAAACGCGTCCTTGCTTCAGACTTCCTTGATCTTTCACACGCATGCAAGGCGATCAGAAACACCGTGGCTTGTGTGCCCACAGGCTTTCAATTCTCTCGTGTGACTCATTCAACAGCCATTCTCCTGGCCAGGACCTCTCAGGAGCAGGAACGGCCTGGTCGGCCCGGTGGCAACGTCGGATTCATTGTAGACAAATGGAGTTTGGGGAAGGGGCAAGTGTGAATCTGGCCACGAGGAGGGAAAAGAGTGTGACTTTTTTTTTCTTTTAATAATTGGGAAGTTGCTTCCATTGCTTAAACCCAGTCCATTTTAGAGGTGGTTTCAAAACAGGTACATGGGAAGCTGCCCTGTGTGACCAGTTAATGGGCCACAGGTACCTCTTCTACGTCCAGTGACACGGGAGCCCAGAAATGATGGAGAGGCAGGGAGCAGGCACCATCACTGCACTCACAATCCTAAGCCAGACATTTGCCCCATCCCTGCATGGCAGCTTCTCTGCCCTGTGACAGCCCTATTCCCTCGGGCCTCTACAAGTTTGCTTCTCTCAGTGCCCTGACTAAGACACTGCCCCCAACTGGCTCAGAAAGGACTGGAAACCAAGTGCCCAGTCGCGGGGCTTGCTCGTGGCGTTTCCTCGGTTCCACGTGCACAGAGGAGAGGCCGTATGGAAGAATTTTAGGACTGATCTGCTGTGGAATGAATGTTGGCCTGCCACTAACCACCAGGCCAGCAGTTCGATCCCACCAGCCTCTCCTCGGGACAAAGATGAAGCTGTGTGCTCCCATCATGTCGTATAGGCTCAGAAACCCCGTAGTGAGTTGGAATTGACTCGTGACAGTATGAGCCAGCGTTGACTCGATGGCAGTGGGTTGGGGGCTACAGTGGAGGCCCATCCCTTTGTAATGACACCCTTGGGGGGGGGGTGCTTTTTCTGCTTCCCTGAATCGTGGACTGGCTTCACGTCCTACCCTGCCTCTTAACCAGCAATGAGTGCTTGAACAAGCCACTGGCCTCGGAGCTGGATTTTCACTGGAAGAAATGAAATAAGAGTAATGATAAATACCCTTCACAGGGCAGCTGTGGAAGCCCAAGGTGATAAAGAGTGTTAATGTATCACTAGTGCCAGTGAGTGGTCGCTATTGTTACCGCCGTGTTGTAGGACCTGGGAACTTTGAAAGGATTTGGAGACCCAGCGATCCATGCTCTGCTCGGGCTGGCCTCGTGCTCCTGACTTCTGCAGCCCCAGCATGATCTATTCCCCAGCAGACAGACCCTCTTACTGTCCAAGAGGGTCCTACCCACCTGGGGGCTGCTCTTCTCTGATCCCTTCCAGGTTCTCTGATCGCTGTGATCTCTTCAGCTCGCCAAGCCAGTGAAGTGCCGAGTTCTGAGCTAGCATTTGTTGGGCTCCTACTCTGCCCCAAGATCATTCTAAGTGTCTCACCTGGGACAATGCTACGTTACACCTCCTGGCAACACAGTGGCACCGGTACCTCTTATCATCCCAACTTCAAAAACAGGATAACTGAAGGCAAGATTTGTGTTTGTTTCTCAGCTTGGACATTGCACTATGAGGGAAGTGTGAATAAGATTCCCACCTTCCCTCAGGAAGAAGGTTCAGGGTCCCAATTTCTACCCACAGCCTGAGATCTGCCCTCTCCCCAGCACCGACCCTGGTCTGATGGTCAAGAATTTTCTGGTCTGTGTCTAGCCCCTGGTGGCCAGTCTCTGGTTTCACAAAGAGCTCTGGTTTCTCAGTCCTCATTGAGGTCTCTCTCCAGTACTTACCTACGTGGGGCCAGAGACACCGGTCTCTCAGCCTGCAGTAATTCCCAGGCCTTGCAGGCTGGGCCATAACCATTCCCACGCCACTGCCAGCCCCTGGCAATTTCCCTTTCTTATATTTGAGTCAGTTCTACATTTAGATAGGTAGGTAGGTAGGTAGATATTCTACCTTTGTGCACAAGGGAATGTCAAAAAATTCATGGAAAAAATTCCATTATCTTTTAATTCTGTTTTCCCTACCAACTTTCAAAAGCCACCTCATATGTTTTCAGGTGTGGGAGTTGGGGAGGGGGGGGAAGATCCATCATCATAAGAGGAAGTTTAAAGGGAGTACTTCTTGCATTACACATGACCTTCCACCCTAGAAGCTCCAGCATCTTCCCTGAGCAAGCCTGAACCTACTGCTACTCATAGCCTCGAATGCTATCTATCCTTCATAAGGGCTGCACGAGGCAAAGGCTTCAGAGACCATTGTCTTCAGGGTAGGCTTCCACCTCGACTAAAATGCACGCCTCCAGAGTTGGGCCAACCTAGAATCTCTACAGCAGCAGACCACAGAAAACCCAGCTTCGCAGAAAATGCCCAGTGCCTTGAGGGAGGGCGCCTTTTACTATTTTAAAACAGACCCACCCCCCTGTCGAATGTAAGGCCTAGGCAGACGCTTTCCACACCCTAACTTCATAAAAATGTTCAGCACTATTGGAACCCTGGTGGTGTAGTGGTTATGAATCAGGTTGCTAACTGAGAAGAGAGGTCAACAGTTTGAAACCACCAGCAGCTCCCCAGGAGAAAGATGAGGCTTTCTACTCCTGTAAAAAATGTTCAGCACTGATGCTCGCCCTCATGAAGAGATCACTGAAGATATGGGTGCTAGAGCAAAGTATGGGGAAGAAACTAGATGGTGCCTGAGTATCAGAAGAAAAATTGTCTGGGGTCTTAAAGACTTGCTTGTCTTCAAACCAGTAGCCATCTAAATGAGGCATCAACTAATTCCACCTGGAAGTATACCTGCCTGTGATCCAAGGATTATCAATAATATAATCCAACTCTGAAGGAGGAAATTGCATTAGAGCTTAACTTATGACCATCTAGTTTTCAGAAGGCTATGGATGACAGTGGAAGCCCCAAATCCATTTGCAGGGTCCATACAGATTAAGTCTCCAGTGATTCCCTCTGACCATAGCCATTAGCCTTGTTAACAGAAAGCATTGTAGAGACAATTACAGTAGATATAATTCAGTGAGACATATAATATCTTACCTTATTTGATCTCCCTTTTGGCCCATTTAAAAGTCATTTCAAAATTTTAAATAAGTGAAGGGGAAATATATGTGGAATAAGCCTCTGGTGAATCCTGTCTGATCATGTAGACCAGGGATGTGAATACCCTTGCTATAACGCTTAGTGCATTAGAAAGTGGATTATGGCAGATGTGGTTAGGTTAAAATTTAGCACATTAACCTTATCATTTGATCTCCCTTCCGACCCATTTTAAAGTTGTTCTAGTTTTTAATATTTTCTGCTTTCTTTCTGATATAGGTTTTTCTCTTTTATTCCTGTTACTGTCGTTAGCTTTTTTGTTTATTTGGTTTGGGTGTTTGTATGTTTTTTGGCACATGAGATCCAGGATGGATAAATCTATACAGACCGTTGTGGGGTTGATGGTTTCTTGGGGACATGGTGAGGCAAGGTGAGGGACATTGGGAAACTAATTATAACAAGGAGTCCAAGAAAGAAGAAAATGTTCCACAATTGGCCGTAGTAATGACTGTACAACTCTTCTTGATAGAATTGAACTATTGCATGACAGGTGGCTTATGTCCCAATAAAACTATGAAAACAAAATAAATCCAAGATCGGTCAATCTGTAGATGCAAATGCTCTGAAGTTGGTTGTGGTCGTGATTGCACAAATCTTCTTAATATGGTCGAGCAATTAAATCACATGACATAGGAAGTACTTGCCAATAAAATTCATTTTAACAACCACCACCACAAAAATGGTCACCGTGAGGCAGGGATCTCCACTAGGGTCTCTCCTTGAAGTTTGAGAACACATTCAGTGTCCCTGTCTCCCGCTACTCTCTCTCCACCCAGACACCCAGGAGAGGGGCTGCCTGGGGCGGTGGGGTGTGTGTGTGTGTGTGTAGCTAATGAGGAGGAGGTCTTGGCTGTGGCCAGACATCTGCAGTCTACATCTAGCTCAAGGATCAGGCCACCTTCTGCTCATTGCTCTTCCAATCCTGCAGGTGGCAGCTGGACACAAGGCTGAGGAGCTGAGGGCCAAACTCAGCCAGAAGGGAAGGGCACCTTGCAGGATTCCAGGCCACCATGTCCTTGGGCACAGGGAAGTGCAGGCTCAGGAGCTGCCTGGCAGAGAACGCAGTGGAGAAGAGAAGGGGGCAAAAGCTCTGGGACTTGCTACAACAGTAGCCATGGACCTAGCCATGGACCACATCTAACTGCTTACACTTAAATGCACGATGATGATTTTTTTTTTTAATTGAACTACCATAAAAATGCAGGACCTTGGGCGACTTAACCACCTAGCAAGTGCTCAACGGTCACACAGGGTGACTGTTATGGAACCGTGTCACCTTCACAAGCAGTTCCCCAAGATGAGCGCTTCCATAGGATTCCAGCCTCATCCACAGAGGGGCCACCGTGCACACCCCGCCCCAGACACTGAACAGGGTCTAATGGAGGGCATCCCCCGAGAGAGCGCCCTAAAGCATGTCTACTCAGAAAAGCTCCAAAGCATGGGCCTTTGCAGGAGGCTTCTCCTTGAGGCTGGATGTGACGTGGGGCTCCAGATGAAACTGATGTGACATGGGACCCAGCCCGGGTTCCTCTCCAGTGCATGGGGGTCAGCTGCAGGTCCCTCCACATAGGCTCCTTCAGCCTTGGGTGTCTTTGAACACACAGCCTCCTCTGCCGAAGACTCCCTGCCCCTCCCATCTTGTCCGAGAGCACTGTGCTGGAGCTACTGGCGCCTGCCCACGGTCAAGGAGCCTGAATGCTGGGACTGGGCTAAGGGCTTTGTTGGGGCTCTGGGAGAACGCTGGCTCGCGCACAAGCTCAGTATGAGGGGGTTAGTTCCCCCAGAAGCAGTTCTCTCCTACCACAGATGGGAAGTCGCTGGATGAAGTCCCTTTAGTGGAATCACTGTGAGGCTGCTTCTATACTTCTTCCCAGAAGCCTCCAGGGGATTGAGCTCCAGTGGTCCCCAGGGGTAACTGTCATGACAGGACACCTTTCATTGTCCTTCTCCCCTTCCCCACCTGGCTCTCCCTCCTCCTTCCGCTGATCTCTCAGCTCGCTTCCTAAATAAGTAACTTGCACTTGGATTCTTGTCTTCGTGTCTTCTAGGGGGCAACCCACGCCAAGCCTGCTGGGTGCTGGACCCAATGGGAATTACAAGGAAACGAGTTATCAGCAAAGACTGGGTGATTCCCTCATGAGCTTGCAGTGAGGGGGTGAGACAGTCAGGTCACCAGGGACTCAGGAGGCGGCAGGGTCAGCAGCACTGGGGCCGAGGGAGGAAGGAAGCGTGGACACACCAGCCCAGCCTGAGACGGGAAGATGATTTGGAACTGTTGGGGGGGGGGGGGAGCGGTGATACCTACACCGAGCACTGAAAGTGGAGGAAGCATTAGCCAATGGACAGGGAGGGACAGGGGCTCCTCCCAAAGGGAACAGCAGTCCCAAAGGAGAGGCTGTAGTGAGCAAAGCCTACAACCCCTTGTCGTGGTCACTGCTGACTCATATGACCCCAAGTGTGTCAGAGCACACCTGTGCTCCACAGGGCTTTCAGTGGTTGAGTTGGGGGAGGGGGAAGGAAGGAGAATTTTCCAGAACTTTCTCTCAGGGTGAGTTGGGTAGACCTGCAACCTTTCCATTCGGAGGGAGTTTGTTAACCATTTGTACCACCTAGGGACATGCGGAAGGAAGCCCGGTGACAGCAAACAGTCGGCCTGGTGGCAGCACAGGGATCCCAATCCTTGGCCTTCCCTGCCAAGGGCACAAGCTTGACTTTGCTCCCGCAATCGGTGAAGGAGGCACCAGCCACCTGTTTCCGACTGGAAACGACCCAGACCACGCTGCTGTGCTATGGTTAATAAGATTAATTGTGTTTGGGGAAAAAAAGTTCTAATGAGAAAAAAACATTAAAGAATCATTATAGAAATGTAGACCTTTTTCGGATTAGAGGTTCATTTATGAGGTGAAATTGGCCGGCTTTGAGTATAAGTGGTAAAAGTCATTTTGTCAGAATTAAAAGTGGGGTTGACAAGGGACCAGGGGGAGGATGAACATGGGGGATTGCCCAGCAGTCAGCTCCACAAAGAGAGACAGAGTCTGAACAAGCTAGAGCCTAGCCGAGGAACGAGCAGAAGGTGAATGGTGAGAGGAGGGCTGGCAAGAGTGGTCAGTTGGCCACAAAGGGAGGTAAAGCTGTCCATCTAGCCCCCAGGACACCAGTGGCTGGTGCAATCGCACCCTGCCACACAAAACACAGGGGGCCAAGTGGGTTTGAGGAAAAGAGGATGATTTGAAACTTGGATGTATTTTTGAGCAGGCCACGGGCTCTCAAAGCATGGTCCCCAGATGGGCAGCATCAGCATCCCCCGGGACTTTGTTCAAAGTGTACATTTCCGGTCACTGCTCCAGACCTACTAAGTCTGGGTGCATCCGATGATGTCAAATTTAATAAAGCCCTCCAGGCCGTAGGGTTATGGTAAATGTCTAACAACTATCTCTCAATATTAAGGGAGTCTCTGGTTTGCAGGAATGGCCAATTTCTGTGGTGTAAACAATCCCCACCCCCACCCCCTCCACCAGCCAATTTCAAACTCCCAGTCTCACACTGGAGTGCCTGGTAGTGCAAACGGTGATGGTGCTCGGCTATGAACGGAAACGTTGGAGGTTCAAGTCCACACCAAAGCACCTCTGAAGAAAGGCCTGGGGATCAACTTCTGAAAAATCAGCCAGAGCAAACCCTGAAAGCCCCGTTCCAGCCCACACTCCCCAGGTGGCCCTGGATCCGAACTGACTCGATGGCAATGGTTGTATTTTTAGGTTTTTGTTGTCCACCTGGCATCCCCAATGGCAGGGCTGGGAAACGTTCCCCCTACTATCTCACAGGGCAGGACACACGAGCTCCAGCCGGTTCTGAGGACACCAGTGTTCCGGGCCACGCTCTCAGGCCAGCTGCACGAACCCATCTCCTCGGCAGGTGGACATATATATGGGTCTGAAGCGCCAGCCAAAGAACTGGGATGGGGAAAGCAGTTCGGCTTAAACACAAATGTCGACCAGGTAAACGGTGCGGCGTGAAAACCTGCAAAGGAGTCAGCTCCTGCCCGCTAGGTGCATACATTCTAGTGGAGGTAAAGAAACGCAGGAACTATCACAGGCCAGGGATGGTGACGGTGCAGGGCCCAACACCACGGCAGGTGGTACCCTCAATCTGTCAAGAAGAAATCCCATGGGTCTCATGCCATCTTTACCTTCCTGAAGGTCTTCCCTCGAGGCAGTGAGCCCACCACCACCACCCCGACACACCGCCCCTTTCCTGTGGAAATCAGCTCCACGACAGGAGAGAAGAAGGGGGGCAATCAACGGGTGACTGTCCGAGGGAAAGGACATCGGAAGTATTTCAACCCATTTCCCTAATTACATTCAGCTGTTTATTGGCAGCCTCCAGTGCTCGCATAGAAATGTCTTAAGGGCAGGGTCCTGCCCTTGTCTTCTTCCCACTTGTGTCTATTCTCATGGCTGGCTTTTAAGGGACCTAGCTGACCCTCCAAAGTAGTTACCCCTAAAGACTGCCCTAAATGGTAGCCTGTTCCTGTTCTCTGTTGTCAAGAGAGGTTCCCACACTCCTCCATGCTCCCCTGAAAGCGCTTGAGGGGAACACCTTTGGGCCTTGCACGCACAGCCATCGAGTCATGCTGACTCACAGCGACCCTGTAAGACAGGGTAGGACTGGCCCTGTGGGACTGTAATTCTTGACGGGAGTATAAAGCCTCGTCTTTCTCCCATGGGGTGGCTGGTGGTTTCGAACTACTGACCTTGCAATTAGCAAGATGGAGGGAGTCTGGGGAAAGAGCTGACAGTCCTTTGGCGCCAAGGCTGGTGACTAAGGCAGGTGATCGAGCTGGGTTCATTCTAGGAACAAAAGTACACCTGGGGTTTTCTCACCGTCTTCAAGCTGTTCCTGCAGATAATCCAGAGGGAACCCAGCTGCACACAAACCTAGTGCCGTCCATGTCTCCTGTGGAGCAGCTGGTGGGATCGAACCGCTTACCCCACTACACTACCGGGGTTCCTACAAGAGACACCCCCCATCTCTCTCACACACACACACCACACACCTCTGCCGTGGAGTCAATCCCAACTCATAACAACCCTCTGTAGGGTTTCTGAGACGGGAGATCTTTACAGGGACAAACAGCCTCGTTGTTCCCCATCAGAGCAGCTGGTGGGTTTGAACTGCCTACCATGCTATTAGCAGTCCACCAGGGCTCATTTGAGCTCACTCTTCCCTTCCCAACATGACTCATTAGAAAGGACCTACATTCTACGTGGATGAGAGATTTCAGATTCAACGGAGGTACTAGTACTTTTGGGGGGGTGGGGGGGTTGGGGTGGAATTTGAGGAGCTATGAGTCAGCATTAAGCCATGGCATTGAGTTTTGTTTTGAGACCCTCAACCTGGAAAAGAATGCTCCCGAGCTGTCTCGGTTCTTGCAGCGGCTCCAAGGACCCCAGGGGAGAGACCTGTATTTGCCAAGCGCAACACCAACTAGATAAACGGCCCTAGAGAGCCCTGTGAGTTTCTTAGGGTTTTTTTTCCCCTTTCTCCGCCACGCCCCACCCCACCACAGCCCCCACCCCCACCCCCGCAAAGAGCCTAATGGAGGGGTGGGGTCTAACCTGCACTCTGGGCTTCTCCTTGGCTCACCCTCTCACCCCAACAGAGCGGTCTGCAGACGGCCTACCAACCTGGCCTTGGGGAGAGCCTGACTGCTTGGAGGAGACAACTGGCAGGGCTTTGGACGTGCAAACAAGGACCAGGCGAGGGCCACAGCCCTCGGCCGCCAGTCCCTGCATTCCGGCTCCATGTCCCGTTCCCCGTCTTCCCCACCGCCCTTGGCTCTGAGCTGCAGCCCGGGAAGGGCGCAGGGATGGGGAACGCCGGCCATGCGTCCTCGCGGCCACCAGAGGGCCCCGTGTGTTCTGGAAGGACCGGTGAGGCCCGGCAACCGGGAGCTCGTGTCTCCCCCGCCCTCATCCCCCTCGCCGAACGCCCACGCAGCTGCAGGTCGTGTTCGGTGCCGAAGGAGGACGGGGGCGGAGATCGAGGTGCAGGGCTGGGCGGACACCCTGGGGTCTTCTGCTCAGGTGGCCACCAACTGAAGCCACCTGACTGCCTAGGACGGTGGCCTGAGGTGGGGGATGGGGTTGGGGGCCCTGGGGGTTGGGGGCCCCAGCCCTCTGAGCGCCCAGGCCCTTCACAAGGTGCGCCCTCAGCCTCTCGTCACGCCTGCTGTTCTGCATGGCAAAGGCAGCCCAAGTTCAAGGGAGATCATGAGAGCATTCGGACGGAGACAAAGGACACCTGGAAACACCCTTCTCCAAAAACAAAAACACACCCTGTTTATAGGATGAGGGTATGCCCTGTCCTGCTCCACGCAGGTTCCCGGGGAGTCTCCCAGGCAGACTGAGGGGCGCCGGTGCTGCGGGCATCTCAGCAGTGTGGAGAGATGGGAGCTCTCGCCAGGGCGGCGGGAGGGAGAAACAAGTGGGCTGGAGAGAAGGCAGAGGCAGCTGGCCCCACTGTGACAGCTCCTGCGGCCCTCTCCCTCCGTCAACCCCAGCGTGCTGATACTCCTGGTTTACAGCCCAGGACGTAGAGACTGGAAGATGAAATCACCCTCGGGCGGGCTGGGCACCAGTAAGGGATGGACTCACCATCCGAAGCCAGGACCATCTTGCTCTACACGCTGGTTCCTCCAAAATGCTCCTGGGTCGGCCTGACAAGGGACTCCGGGGCAGAGGTCTGCCTTCAGCCCTTGAGAGATGTGTCCCCTAACCGCGCCACCTTCAACTCCAATTCTCCAACCTCTATCTATACCACAGGCGCCCAAATTTAATTGGCTGACCACTCACTTTTCAGGCAAAAATTTACTCAGCACTTCCTCCCACCCCTACCCCACGGGCAATTTAGAAGTATGGTACGATAGCCAAAATCAAGAAGTGTGGGTATCTTTTTGCCTGGGCCCCTGGATAGTGACAGCACACCCAGGAGGAAGGGGTGGATCCCCACTTTGGGAACCACTCATCTATAGCATCCACACCCCAGACTTTTGGAGATAACCCCAGAGTTAGAGGGTCCCCCATGCTGTCAAACCCTACATCCTGATTTCACAGTCTCTGCCCTTAAGCCAGGCAGAGAGGTGACCTGTGGTTACTGCTAACCACAGGGTCAGCAGCTCAAAACCACCAGCTGCTCCGAGGGAAAAAGATTGTTGGGTGCGGGGAGGAGGGGTTCTACTCCAATAAAGAGTTGCCTTCTCAGAAACTCACAGGGGCGGTTCTGCCCAGTCCTACAGGGCCTCTATAAGTCAGCATCAACTCAATGGCAGTGAGTTGGGTTTTGATTTGGTCCTTAAGCCATCCCTCAGGAGGCCTGGAAGAAGGGAGCAGGGTGAGCATGAGGGACGGTGCCCCACTGGGGACACATAACTGTCCTCTAGTTCTTTAACAGTTCCTCCCCTTACTATTAAGATCTTAGTTTTACCTCATTAATCTTGTGAGACCTGTGTATATTCATTTGTATAGTTAAGATCATTCCATGCATGAAATCCTAGATAAACCCTTCAGAAATAGTAAAGGGAGTAATGATTCCCTGAGTCTACAGAAAGAGATGGGGGAACTGATAGCAATGATGACTATATAACCTCTCTCAAGGGGAACAAATGACAGATTGGTAGATGAATGGAACATTGGATGGTGTAAGAGATGGCAAATAATAATCATAAATAACATAAAATATAATAAGGGTTCCTGGGCATAGGGTGGGGGAGGGGACAAAGGGGAGCTGATATCAATGTTCAAGAAGAAAGAAAATGTTTTGAAAATGATGGTACAATTATGCTTGATCTAATTGAATTATGGATTGTTATAGTATATGTAAGAGCTCCCAATAAAATATTTAATTATAAAAAAAGTGAGGGAAGGTGCATCAGCTATTGCAATGGGTTGGCTGTCCATGGCCCAGTGCCCAGGGACTTCGTGTGAGTGGTGGAAACTGCTGTCACCCTGGTCTCCTTTAGAGATTCTAGTCAACAGATCTCTGGTCATCTTCTGGATAACGTCTAAAAAGTGTGACCCCTGCTGACTTTCCAGGTGGCCTCACTGAGAACAGGCACACCCCCTTCTGCGCCAACCTCCCTTTCTTAGGACACCTCTTTCCAGCCTCATTCCTCAGCCTTGAGTCCCTGGTAGAGGCCTAGTTTGGTTACCAGGGCAACAACTCCATTGTTCCAACAGCAGGGGCTTAGTGTCCAGGCCCCCTCAATTGCTGGACTGGGCTCTCCCTACCACGGGAGAGCCAGTGGCGTCAGCAGGGCCCCATTCTACCCCTCAGGGCCTCTTTGTTACCTTAAGATGCAGAGGATGGGCCAACAGGCTGACTGGTCACCATGCCAACAACACATTGCCCACAGCCTGAGGAAAAGGAAGGGACTCCGGGCAGTCAGACACTCAGCAGGCAGAGTCTAAGGAGCAATTCATCTGTTCCCCTGGACCCCTGCACCAGGACCTCTGCTGCTGCCCCAGACACAAGGCTCAGAGTCGACTCTCAGCTTTCTGCTTTTACACACACACACACACACACACACACACACACACACACACACACACACCTTGTTTCATTGTTGGGAGAGAGATGAGGCGTTCTACTCCTGTACCAGTTTACAGTCTTGGGAACCCACAGGAGCAGTTCTACTCCATCCTATAAGATTGCTAAGAGTCAGAATTGACTCAGTGAGTTTGGTTGGTTGGTTTGTTTATTTGCTTTATTTTTGCTCGGTTAAACAAAGTTTGGGGCTTAGGCATTCTCTTATCCCATCTGAATTTTCAGCCAGCCGTCAGGTCCCTGGCTATGAGAGATTATGCAGACATACCCTGGCAGCCAGGACACTGAGCTAGGGAAATAGTCTGTTATCCATTCACTCATTCTCACTCTCTCATTCATTCAACAATACTTGGTAAAACGGATTCAGGGCTGTCTGCATTTTGTTGTCGTTGCTGCTGCTGTGGTTGTTAGGCGCCATCGCGTCTAGTTCTGACCCATAGCGATCCCGTGCACAACAGAACAAACTGCACAGTCATGCGCCACCCTCACCATTGCTTCCACTTGTCACCCACCACGTGTCTGTCAGTTTGTCATACTGTGGTGGATTTTGCTGTCGTGCTAGAAGCTCTGTCACTGGTATTTCAAATGCCAGCAGGGTCACCCAAAGTGAACAGGTTTCAGTAGAGTCTAGACTAAGAACAGACAACAGAGAGGACTCGGTGCCACACTTCCGAGGAAGTGGCCACTGAAAATCGTATGCATGTGCACGTGGTATATCCTCTTACACACTTTAATTAAAAGTAGAGATTGACAACATGGTTTCCTTAATGATCCATATATACACTGCCTAAAGATATTCACTTTAGATTCAAAGACACAGAAAGGCTGAAAGTAAAAGAATGGAAAAAAAAGCTCTCAAAGGAGAGCTGGGGTGGCTATATTGTTACTAGACAAAATAGATTTTAAGTCAAAATCAATTATAAGGGAAAACTGACATTATGTCTGTTGAAAAATGGTTTAACCCATCCAGAAGGTATAACAATTATAAACATATATGCACCTAATAACAGAGGCTTAAAAACCAAACTTGAGGGAGTAGACAATTTCACAATAATAGTTGATGTCTTCAATACTCTACTTTCAGTAATGAATATGGCAATCTGTCAGAAGATTAAGGAAATCTCACTGCCATTGAGTCAATGCTGACTCATAGCAATCCCCTACGGCCTTCCGAGACTGTAACTGCTTATGGGAGTAGAAAGCCCAGTCTTTCTCCCTCGGAGCTGCCGGTGGTTTTGAACTGCCGACCATGCCAATCACAGCCCATTGGGTAACCACAACCCCACCAGGCCCCATGTTAAGGAAACAGAGGACTTCAAATTGACAAAGATCAGGGGGCAGTGAGTTTATGTTAATGAAAGAGGAAGGAGGAGAGGAGAGGATGGCTGTAACCAGTGTCACTAAATTGTACATGTAGAAACTGTCGAATTTACAAAGTAAATAAAATGTAAGGGAATAGAGGATTTGAATAATACTATAAACCAAGAACAAATAAAAACACTATAAACCCCAAAGCAGTAGCTGACCACTCCCTGCAAGGACAGCAGAATGCATGGTGTTCGCGTGTCAACATGGAGCATTCTCATGATGGATCAGATGTTGGGTCACGAAACAAGTCGTAACATAAAATGAAAAACCAGCACAGGTGTCCAACAGCAGATGAATGCATACACAAAATGCGGTATGTACGCACAAAAGGATATTATTCAACCATAAAAATGAATGAAATTCTGTGAGGTGCTGCAATATGGATGAAACCTGAAGATATTATTCTAGGTGAAATAAACTTGACATAAAAGAACACATTTTATTTATATAAAATATCGGGAAAAGAACAAATTCATAAAGACAGCTATTTGGAGGCTACAGAGTGGGTAGGGAGCCTCGAACAGTAGAAAGTTTCTTTCTGGATGATGAACAAGGTTGGAGATACATAGTGGTGATGGCTGCATAGTATTGTGCATGAAAATGTGCATTTTTAAATAGCTAAAACGGCTCAGTTTGCATTACATATATGTTACACCCCCCCCCAAAAAAAAAAAAGTTTGGATATAATTAAAAATGGAAAAACTCTTACTCAAAACTATAAATGGCCTAGGGTGTTCCAGATGCTGTTCCAGGTGGGAGTCACACCCAGATCTGCCTGGCTCCAGCATCGCTTCTTTCAAATCAAGACGAGTGTACCCTCCCCCTCCCGCCCCCACCCGCTAATAGCAAGCACCTTGACCCCTCACTCTCTCACTGCCATTGAGGTGACTCCAACCCACAACCATCCTAGAAGACAAGGCAGAACTGCCTCTGGGAGTTTCTGCCCCTGAAACTGTTTATGGGACAAGAAAGCCTCATTTTTTGCCCAAGATTGAGGCTGGTGGTTTCAAACTGCTGATCTTGTGGTTAGTAATCCAACAAGTGACCACTCCATCACCGGGGCTCAGCCATGCATACTAAGTAGATTGGTTACAAACCAAAATTAATGCCACTGTAAGGAATTAGGAGTCGAGTGTCTTGCATAAAGTAACTGTTTAAAATAAATAGCTGACAAGTTTCAATCTGTGTCTAGGGCTATTCCTGAGAGTCGACAGGGCAGTCATCTGCAACACAGGATTTGTACACTCACAATTAAAAAGAAGTGTGGGCTTCTGTGTGCCAGGCACCATGCTGGGCACTGCAAGCAGAAATGAAATCAAGCCCGAGATGTGATTCCCTGTGTCTGGTGGGAGAGCCAGAGAGGCAAGCTATCGGGTGCGAACTACAACAGGGGAAGCGCGGATGTTGGGGGATCCGGCTCAAATTGGAGTCCATGACTGCAGCCAGAAGACTCCAGCTTCGCCTGGGTGGCATTGACCGCCTCAGCTGAAACACGTGGTCCTGGTTTTGCCTGCTTTGGCCACGGATGTGCCACCATCACTCTTGTTTGTTTTTTCATTAAGCTGACTCGCATATTAAACTTTAAATACATTCATGAAAAATGGAAACCTTATGCCACGACCAGGAATGACGGGCAAGCATCACACGTACAATAAAGTCTTTGTAAACAAAGCAAGGTCATTAAACTCGAGGATTTAGGACCTACTCTCTTAGGAAACTGGATGGCAGTGAGTGTTGATTGGTTCGCTGGTTGGTTTATTGGTTGGGTGGGTGGTTGGTTAGTTGGTTGGGTGGTTGATTGGTTGGTTGGTTGCTAGGTAGATTCGTTGGTTGGTTGGTTCTTAGGTCTTCAAAACCACTGACACTAAGTTGACTCCTTGTCTTTGATTTAAACGGTTTTCGTGACGACGAAACGGGGAGAGACTGCTCGGAGTGGATGATTCAGTACTATTTACGGGCTGGCAAACCTGTGAATCACTCAACCATCTAGCAGCTACGGTACTTTGAGAGACACCGCACCCTCCTTGTGGGTGTCACTATATTCCCCCCAGAGAGGACAAGGTTGGGGGTTCAGGATGACTTCTCTCTGCAGTCCTCCGTAGGGTCACTAGCACACTCCGTCACACCACGCCACCTGCCACCTCCACACCAGCCCCTGGGACTCCCGCCCCGTCTGCAGGTCCAGGTCTGCAGAAGCACATCTAAGAGGGCAGCACAGCAGTGATGGAAAAGGCAAAGGCGATGAGGATTTATGGAAGGGGCAAGAACTCAGAGGGGGCTGAATTTGGAAAAGGAAGAGGGTTTACCAGTGGACGGTCTGGGGAGTCCGTGGAAGGCATACGGAAAGCAAAGAGGGGACGAGCATTCCGGCCTGCATTGTCAGCTGGGCCTCAGCCACGACAGTGACTCGTTGGCCTTCCCCGGAATGTTGTAGCTGGTTGTCTTTTGCCATTCTCCCTTCCACAGACAGTTTGAGAAACAAAAGGACTAGCACGTTCCACACAGAGGAAGCCGGATCTGAGCCTCCCGGTCTTGCCTCTCCGTTCACATGCCCTGGCCTGCGAGTCCAGCATTCATGCGTCATTCCTGGGGGCTGAAGTATGATTCCAGGTAAAATAAATATCCTTTTGGTCTCTGCTCCAACCCTTCTTGTTCTCAACACCGTGTTTTTGTTTGTTGGTTATTTGTTATGAATCTTCTGATGCCTGTTATCCGGTCTGATGACACCTCATGATCGCACCGGCTGGTGTTTTTCTTCCATGTGGGCTTGTTGCTTCACTGTTGAATGGCCACTTGTTCAGCTTCAAGCCTTGAAGACCCCAGACGCTATATCTTTAATAGCTGGGCACCATCCGCTTTCTTCACTCTATTTGCTAATGCACCCATTTTGTCTTCAGCAATTGTGCCAGGGCGGTGGGGTGAGCATCACAAAATGCCGGTTTGTTAGAACAAAGTGTTCTTGTATTGAGGGAGGGGTCACAGGGAAGGGATGAGTCAACCAGGGTGCAGTAGAGCCCCAATGGATCACACAGTATTCCTCTGGTTCCTTGAGGCTTCCTCACGCTCCACTGCCATGACCCTAATGCTGCTTCTCACTCTGGACTGGACCGGAGCAGGCACACAGGTATAGATAAGAGCTAAAGCTCATGACACACGGAATCCAGGAACAGGAACGGGAATAGCAATACCAATAGGGTAGGGGGAAGGCAGGGGAGAGGAGGGAAGGAAGGGGGAATCGATTGCAATGATTGACACATAACCACACACACCCCTCCAGGGGAGGGAGGGGGGAGAACAACAGAAACCAAGGGGGAAGGTAGACAGCGGTTGGTGTGAGATATGAAAATAATAATAATTTATCATCTATCAAGGGGCCACGAGGGGTGAAGGGAGAGGGTCAAAAAAGAGGAGCTGATATCAAGAGCTCAATAGAAAGTAAATGTCTAGAAAAGAATGATGGCAACCTATGTACAGATGTGCTTGATACAATTGATGTATGGATTGTAATAAGAGTTGTAAGAGCCGTCAATAAAGTGATCTTTTAATAATTTTAAAAAGCCTTTAACAAAGGCTTCTGATAGTTTCCAGGATGGTATCTCACTGAGACCAGGTTTCAAAAGGAAGGAGAGGCAGTTGTATTAGTCTGGGTACTTTGGAGAAACAAATCCACAGCAACTCATGGATAAGAGAGAGTTTTATGTAAAGAAAATGTGCATCACGAAAACATCCCAACCCAATGCTGCCCAAGCCCACAAGTCCAACATTAACCCATTAACCCAACACCAGTCCACAAAGTCCTCCACCTCACAAAACAGAGGCAATGATGCTGACTGCAGGAGGAAAGCTGAGTCAGTGAACGAATAAGCATCTCAGCACTGGCAGGGGTCTCCATACGGCTGCTCCAGCACCCAGGGCTGCATCGGGATATGTCCATGTAGCTTCTCCTTGGGGATGTCTTGTAGGAAGTCAATCTTGCAAGCTGAAGCAGGGAACTGCTAAGGCAGCTGCACCCTGGTGCGACCATCACAAAGCAAGAGACCTGAGAACTAGAAAGGTGAGGCTCACCACCCATTTATCCCTCTGCCTTTCAATTAGCCCCACATGTGATTATTGGCCAGGCTGGCACAATTAACTAACTCAGCAGTCTTTGTCAACCCTGTGATGAAAAATACCAGTCAGTGCTATTCTCTGTGGTCCCTGCCCCTCTCTCAACCACCATCAGCCCATCCCTTCTACCCATGAATTCCTTGTGTTGATGAAGATCAGAAAGAAAGTTTACTAAGCACAGGCCACAGGCCCAGCACTAAGCTAAAAGTTCATTTAATCTCCTAGATAGGCCCATACTCACACAACACACAGAGGTCACCTTTGCCCCTGCACCCAAGGTTAGAAAGATTGGATATTTCTAGGCTTTCAGTAGCTACTTCCAGGCCCCCCTCCCAGCAGGTTCTCTTCAAAGAACCATGTCACCCTCTTGTATCACACCTTCTCCTGCTTGTGTTCTTAACTACCAGCCTACAGAATCGCCTCCCACCGGCAGCCTTCCTCCTGATGTGCACGCCAGCCTCCTTCAAGGGCCCCAACCCCATGCTGTGCCCTGATCTCATCCACATATATTCCCACATCCAAGCTAAAGAGGTAGCAGCTTGCAGTTCTTGGATGACCTCCACTGAGTTGGTGCTTCGTCACACTGCCTTTCAGCCAGTCAGAAGGAAGGCCACGTCTGGATCTCCTCCCTCAGAACTGCTTGCCGCCAAGATCTCAGACTCTAGAAATCCCTCTCCCACCCAACAGCCTCCTCCAGCAGTGAAAGCATCCATCTAATCCATTTGAACCTACTCTTGGCTTTTATTCGAGTTTCCTCTCACTCCCTGGACCACCTGCCAGGATCACTTTTCCACCTGAACTCTTCTTCCTATTCCAAATTAGACCCTCTCTGAGCAGTGGCTGCTTCCAGGAATTGCTCTCTTCTCTGCCTTTCCCTTCTCCCTCATGCTTTCCCTAGGCCAGGCTTGCATTCGGCGGTCCTCCTGGTCTGCAGCTATCCCGTTCTAGAAGTTCTTCGTGAATCGTAGCTCCTCCTTGCTCCCTTGGCCCCTGTTCCGTCAACTTCCTGTAAGAGTTCTGTTCTCACTCTCTCCGCATTGAGCGGTTTCTGCCCCAATCGGTCATCTGTGGTGTTAGATGGGATTCCTTTGTCGCCCTCCCCCCCCCCCCCAGACCCCTGAAAAATATGTGGAATTTTGGATCTCCATGACAGTGAAGGGGTCCCTGTTTGTGACCATGGGTAAGGTGACCAGATGTCCCACTTTTGGCGGGACAGTCCCACTTTTTGGTGGTTTAAAAAAGTCCTGATTTTTGGAAAGAATGCACGACAAGCTAGCTAACGGTCTATTTGGTCCATATAGACCAAATTTTTAATCAAGAGCACCCCCCTGCCCCCCCCCCCAGTCAATGGTGTCCCGCTTTAAATCTGGTCACCTTAAATGGGACTTTTCATCACTGGCATATCAGTGAATGAAGGCATACCAGAGGAAGGGGGTCAGATGGAATCTTAGCCATCCTGTGCTTATCTATTCCGTTCCTGCATGTCTGCTTGGAATAGACAGATGCAGCAGTGGCCGAGCCGTCCACAATGGCTTCCTGAGCTTAAGGACTCTGCTAGGGTGAGTCAGTGAAAAACCCCGGGGAAACTTCTCCTTAACCAAGTCGTCAATCAAAACCAACGTCACATTGTAGGAGAATTCCCACCACCGTGTGCATCAGACTCAAAGGATGGGAGGTTGATGGCCAGTGGTGATGGGAAATCAACTCATGGAGGCTGATTGGTTAAAGAAAAGTTTCTTGATATCATTTCACCTGATGTCCCTGGTCCCTTCGGTAGCTTGAAATGGGGATGATGTAAATATCTAAACTATGGAAATTGACAAAATTATACATTAGGGCTTTTTGTCCCCCTGTGAGCCACACCAGGAGCATATAATGGCTTGTCTTGTCTAGATGTATCCTGGGTCTTATAAAAAGATGGTCAACCCACAAAATCCAACTCACTGCCGTTGAGTCTAGTCCGCCTCGTGTGACCCTATTGCACAGGGTAGAACTGCCCCGGGTGTTTCTGAGCCTGGAGCTTGTTCCGGGAGTAGAAAGCCTCCTTTGTCCTCCACAGAGCAGCTAGCGGTTCCCCACTGCCGCCCATTCACTGAGCAGCACAACCCACAGTTCACTCTGCCCGCAGGGCTCCTGGAGAAGGTGGCAGGTTCAAGACATGCCACGAGGCTGTGATTCCAACTGTAGTCGCTGACGCGCATCCGGTGTTTCCCGCGGCGCCGACACCGTCTCTGACATCTGTTGTGGGCAGTTGCTATGCCGTTATGCACTCCTTCATCCGAAGAACTCCTATAGAAGTGTTATTTTATCTGCAGGGACGGCGCTCTACAGTCACCACTCAGCTTCGAGATGAATACACCGCTGTCTCTCTCCATGGTCCCCAAACCCACTGCCATCAAATTGATTCTGACTCATAACGGCCGTATGAGAAAGAGTCGAACTGCCCCCTTGGGTTTACAAAGCTGTGAATCTACGGGAACAGAAAGCCTCCTCTTTCTCCTGTGGGGAGGCTGAAAGTTTCAAATTACTAACCTTTCCATTAACAGCCCACCGTGTAACCTAGTCCACTGCCAGGACTCCTGTAATTTAGTCCAGAGGGACCTTAATTTTTTTTTTCCCAACCAATTTACAGGGCTTCAGATTGGTTCAGCAAGTGGCTTAAATCCTACTGAGGGACCCACTGATGGAAAGAAATGGGCTATCTAGAATACACGAAGCTAGACATATATGGTACCATATCGACCAAGAGATGAGCAAAGGAAGATCTTCTGCCATCAGAGACACTTCTGGGAGATGTGTATCTGGGGACTCACGGGACTGAGAAATGTTGGAAGTCAGGAAAAGGTGGCTGTATCTGGCCCTGTTCCCGTTCAAAAATGTATGTTTGCTGGGCATCTTGGGATTCTGGAGACAAGATACACATTTAGATGTGCTACCCAGTGCTTTACATTAGGGACGAGCAGATCCCGATGTCTGCCAACCTTAAGTGGGGCTCAGGGGAGCAAAGGGAATTCTAATGTTCCCCAGTTCCAACACGAGAAACCCTGCTCTCAGGACCGCAGGATGCAGCACTCTGCTTCCTGGCAGATAGGACTGTGGCATGGAGAATGCACAAGAGGAACGCCATTTTGAAGGCAAATACCTTCAACAAGTGATCATTGTATCATTTTCATAAATAAACCCGACTACTTGGAAGAGGTAAAATACGTAAGCATGAAGCCAGATAGCCATAAAACCTGAGCTGCCTATCGTGAACTGGTACAATCTGACCCACCAAGCCAGCAAGCGGGGGACGACCCGGAGCACTCCCTCAGTAAGCGAAAGTGGAGCAAATGGGATCGAACTCAATCTGTTACGTAAGCAGGTGGTTTGCCATCCCAGTAGACTTAGTTCTGATGCATGACCTCCTCCCCCTCAACCCAGACTTACCGTCTCACCGAGGGGTCTCTGTAACCAGTTGATGGGCAAGAGAGAGAGGGAAAGAAAAGAAACAATTCCAGCACTGTTGACACATGATTCGAATGATAGTCTGACTCCGACTGGAGCGGACTGCCGCGACAGACACTGCAGGAACAGACAGCGGGCAAGGCAGTCTTCTCAGCAAGAGGAAGCTCAAGCAGGGCATGTGTATTGTGCCACTGGGCCTGAAAGACGAGGGCCAGATATGCGGATCTATATGAATTCACGGAAAGTAGCTACCGGTTTAACAAAGCATCCTAGACTCTGTACAGAAAGATCGGAGGCTTAATGAGAAAGAGATACAGGCAGATACGCAGGAGTTCTCTCCATGGGCCATGAATGTGAGGCTATTCGTACCTTATATAAATATTTACCAGCAGGTGTCTCGGCAAAAAAGGCCCCCAAGAATCCACGGGGAAGCGGACCCGGTCTGTGTATTAGTCAGCCTCTTTCCCCAGCTATTTCTGGGGTTTCCTGAGTAAGTCCAAGAACAAAGTGACCTTGGTGGCCCTGGTAGCAGGGATGGAGTAACATGATCTCCTCTTTATCAAGCTCATTTGGCTACTGCCACTGATGGGTGCCCAGCCAACCAATGGCAGAGACCAACACTGAGCCCCCAATTACCACCTGATGTTGCTTCTGAATTATATGGGTCTTTTCCATTATGGGAGGGAAGGGAAGGCGGGCAGAAATTTGCCTTTATTTGCCACAGACACATTTTAGGTATCATTTTACAAATCATATCCATCACCTGCGGCTCAATTCACTTTATTCTTTGTCTCAGTACCCTACATAAAGCTGATTATTCCTAAAGACTGTACTTTCATATCAAAAGTAAATTAATTGGAAATGGAAGGTCTAGGTTCATAAGAGTTACTAGTCTTACGAGATGCCTCTGTGGATAGAAACAGGTTTTCTTGTGGGGAAAATGGAATGGCCTTTGGAAGACAGCTTTGATACCAGATATCATCTTGTGAAGCTGATATGGTTTATGCCAGAACCCAAAGAAGGCGCTATTGAACCACAACCACAGGAGAATGCACACCTTTTTCTGCTACCCTTCCCTAAGACTTTGGGGTTTGTTAGTTTTGAGTTATCAGTTCAAGAGATGGCACTACGAGTTCACTGAAATGCAGATTGAAATCACCACCCTGGTGATTTCAACGCCCTGGTGACATAGGGGTTATGAGTTGGGCTGTGATACCCAAAGCCCACAGGTCAAAACCACCAAGCGCTTCCAGGGAGAAAGTGGGGCTTTCTACTCCAGTAAAGATTTACGGTCTCGGAAACCGACAGGGGCAGTTCTACCCCGTCCACGGCGTCACTATGAATCGGGATGGACTCAAGGCCAGTAAGTTGATTTGTTTGTTTAGATGCCCTGGATTGGCAACAGAGAAGAACCTTTTCACTGGTAGAAATTTATTTTTACAATGTAAGTCTTAGTTCAGAAGACATGATTGTGACTCCGCTTTCTCTGACAGAATTAGCACATGCAACAGTTAGAGAAATGCAGATGTTACTTGGTCTTGCCTTCTGAGCCTCCCCACCTCATCCCCTAGCAATTTCTGCGGCTTCCCAAGGTTTCCAAGTTGCCAGGTTTTATTGGGAAGTATCTGCCATCTATTCTCCCTAGGGCCCCCAATAGGCAACAGACTGGATGCTTCCATCCCAGGGACGTGGGCGACGCAAGCCTCCCTCTGAGGAGCAGGCCAGTTCCCCTAGCTACTCTCCTAAAACCCTACCATCTTTGGGATTCGATGGCTTCGGGTTCCCCCTCCTCTCTGTCTCAGTTTCTGCTTCTGTGGTGTCACGTGCTGGTCATCTCCCATCTTCTCACCTGGATTTGAGTGTTCATTGCCTTTGGCCTTGGCCCAAGAGCTCCAACATGGAGTCTGCTGGGTATGGAAAATTCGGACCTGTGTCATCATAAGCTGAGCATGCCTCGTCTCTTAACATTGTTGTCTAAGAAGCTCTGGCTTGTCAGTGAGTACCTCGTCCTTCTTCCCTCCTTCCCCTCCCGTTTCAGCCCTCCTCCACCCTGCTTTGGTCCTCAGTGGTCACTCTACTTTTACCCCTCTCTCCCCTTAAAAGAGGCTGGACCCTCCTCCCCCACGAGGTCAGCAAAGGAGAGAGGCAGGCATTGTGTGTGTGAGCTCCTGGCCTCAGCTCCTCGGCAGAGCTGGCTGTGCAGCAGGGTGGTGTGTCTTCCCGGAGCACCTAGGGGTGGTGGCCTCCATGAACACCAGATGCCCTCACCCGGGTTCCCAAAGCAGGCAGCCCTGAGCCCAGGCTGTGGCTGTTGGGTTCAGGGTGGTGTGGGAATTGGAGTCCCCGTGGGGACCAGGAAGGGTAGTTACTCTTTTCTGCAGTTGAATTAGGGGACTCCCGAGGCCCCTCCCATCACCCCACCCCTGGGGCCAGCTTGGGTGTCCTATCCTTTCCACGGGGGACTTTTCACTGATGTTTGTTTTTATTTCCCTCCCCTCTGAGTAGTTTAGCCCCGAAAAAGAACCAAAAAAGCCAAATCCTGAAATGCAAGCTCAATAAAAGGCGAAGACATCCGGCAAAAGAACAGGAGAGAAAATGCTCTCTGTCCAAGCCCCAGACAGGAACCTGCTCCCAAGTCCTTGGGCGCCCGCTGCCTGGAGAGGTTAACCCTTTGCTGCCCGCGCCGCCCTACCACCTCCTCCCTGCGCCTCACCATCCCGCACCCCACCCCACCCCACCCCGCTGCCCTCCTCCCTGCCCACTCTCAGCGGAGGGAGGGGTCCATGGGGTTTCGTCCTCTTTTTATTTTTTGCCAAACCTGCACGAGATCATCTCCACCCACCCAGCCCCCATCGCCACCACCAAACCTTTTGTCTGAGCGCCTCCTTCCCATCCGAGAGAGGCAGTGAAATTTCCCTGGAGAAAGTGAACCAGAGACCCGAGTGCTCTGGGGGCAGAACGAAATGGACGCCTTGTGTGATTCTCACCGACACTTCGCTTCTTTCTTCCACACTCGCCACGTCAGCCAGGGGTTCCCAGGCGCCCACCGAGAGTCATAAGGAGGGCGTTTGTTGTGGTCTGGGCCCCCAGCGGGGGACAAAGGACCCCCCAGGAGATGTAAGCCACACCCCTTACCTCCCCTGGGAGCCGGAGTGGAAGCTCTGAGGAGGGGGAGAGGAGAGAGTGGTGAGAGTCCTGGAAGAGCCCCCATTTTCTAAAGCAAAGGTCAAATGAGCAGTGCAATGTACCAAGAGCTGCATTTCCACCGCTCCATTGAAAGGACACGTGTCTCTCTATTTTAGACAAAGGGGAGTTTGGGGAATCCCATCCCACTGCACTGTGGGAGATTTTATATACATATCTCTCCTGGGCAGTAGGCCCTAGATGACGCCCAGGAGAGCTGGCCTGGAGGTGTTCAAATATCCCGCAGGACAGAGGCAGCCCGGTGGGTCTCACACGCCAGTTGCTCCTGTAATTGCAGCTAGCTCTGGGGGAGACTGGAATAAACTGATCATGAGATGAATGGGGGAGGGTAAGGGGGGGGGGCTTTAAGACGTCCATTCACTTTCTATCCCATCTTCCCACGAACTTTTTGAAGCGCTTTGCTCTCCCTAGGAGCCCTGGTGTGGTGTTGGTGACTCGTTGGGCCCCAAGGTCGGCAGTTTGAAACCACCAGCCGCTCCATGGGAGAAAGATGGGGTTTTCTACTCCTCCGAAGAGTTACTGGCTCAGAAAGCCACAGGGTCAGTTTTGCCCTGTCCTCAGGTCGGAATCAACTCAAGGAAGGCAACAAATCTGGTTTGGGCTTTGTTCCCCGGGGCTGTGAACAGAAGCTCTTCTTGGGTCTGCCTGAAGCTGAAGCTGTCATTTAAGACATGGATCCTGATCAGGTGGCCAGTGTCTAATAGATGGAGAAGGGGGATTTGGGGACAGAGATCTGGGAGGTAGGAGCATATTCTACATGCGCTGTTAGAGTGGAATGCCCGCCCTCACCCCCATTCCTTCACGTTTTCAGAAAAGACGGAGTCTAGTCACTGGGGGTGAGGGACCCGTCAGGGAAACAACCCATGCCTCTGTCTTGAGAGATGTAATGCCAAAGACTCTTCACCAAGCATCTAGCTCCCCATTCTAGCTGTCTGCTTCATCTGCAGGAAATACAGGTGCTGGCGGGTAAGTGTTAAGACTGCTAACCTCACCAATTTTTAAAAACTTTTATTTAGTTAGTTTTTAAAAATCATTTTATTGGGGGCTCATACAACTCTTATCACAATCCATCCATCTATCCATTGTGTCAAGCACATTTGTACATTTGTTGCCATCATCACTCTCAAGACATTTGCTTTCTTCTTGAGCCCTTGATATCAGCTCCTCATTTTTCCTCCTCCCTCCCTCATGAGCCCTACCTCCCTCACGAACCCTTGATAATTTATAATTTTTTTTCATGTCCTAAACAGTCTGATGTCTCCCTTTACCCACTTTTCTGTTGTCCGTCCCCCAGGGAGGCAGTGATATGTAGATCATTGTGATCAACATTGGGCCTCTACTCAAGGTCACCGATTTGAACCCACCAGCTCCTCTGTGGGAGAAAGAAGAAGCTTTGTACTCCCGTGGACATTTATACCCCTGGACACCCTGTAACTCACTGCCATTGCGTCAATCCTGATTCGTAGTGAACCTATAAGGAGAGGGTAGAACTACCCCTGTGGATTTCCAAGACTGTAACTCTTTACTGGAATAGAAAGCCTGTTTTCCTCCCGAGGAGTTGGGTGGTGGTTCTGAACCCCTGACTTTTTGCTTAGCAGCTCAGCACCTAACCACTATGCCACCAGGGTTCTGGAGTCCTGCAAAATCGTCTTTTACACTAGACTATGTGGCAATGGGTTGGATTAGACAGGTCCTCTTTATTGTCGTAGGGAACATTGAGGAAAAGAATGAGTTTGTTGATTGCTTGGTTTGAATTAAAATATAATTGTTGTTGTTGTTAAGTGCTGTACAATCAGTTCCAACTCATAGCAACCCTATGTACAACAGAACGAAATCGTGCCTGGGCTTCTGCCACCCTCTCCACTGTTCTTGTCTGAGCCATAGTTGCAGCCACTCTGCCAACCCATGTCACCAAGGGCCTTCCTCTGTTTGGCTGTCCTACCTCTTTCCCAAGCATGATGTCTTTTTCCATGGCACGGTCCTTCCTGATAACGTGTCCAAAGTACTTGAGATAGAGTCTCCCCATCCTTGCCACTCAGGAGCACTCTGGCTGTACTTTTCCCAAGACGGATCTGTTTGTTCATTTGGCAGGCTATGGTACTTTTCATATTCCTGGCCAGCACCATAATTCAAATACAGCAATCCTTCTTTGGTCTACCTTATTCAATGTCCAGTTGTCACACGCATAAGAGGTGCCTAGAAATAAGAGGGCTGGGGTCCGTTGTGCCTGAGTCCTCAAAGTGACATGCTTTCTCATTTTGTGCAGCACAGTCACCCCATGCGACGATCCTTTGCTTCGTTGGCTGCTGCTCAGTGACCACGTTCCACACGGACCGTGGTAGTGGTTGTTCACCGTAGTGAATACAGCCACTGGCTGTGTGAGTCCGGGCAGCCTAGAGAAACAAATTCATAGACTCTCGTGTGTGTCTAAGAAAGAGCTTTATATCAAAGAGTAATTGGATATTAAGAAAACATCCCAGCCCAGTCCAGATCAAGTCTCTAAGTCCAATATTAGCCCATATGTTCAGTACTAGTCCATAAATTCTTCCTTAGACTCACGCAGTCATGCAATAATGCTAAATGCAGGAAGATCACAGGCCAGTGGGTGGAAAGTCTTGTAGATCCAGTGGCGGTGGAAGCATCTCAGTGCTGGCATGGTTTCCCCATGGGTCCTCCAGCTCCAGGGCTCTGGTCCCATCAGTGTGGCTTGTGAACAGGAATGTCTTGCAGGAAGACGAAACCGAGAGGCTGTCCTCCAGTGAGCTCTTTATCTCCTTAGCACCTCCAAATGAGGTCCTCAACCTGCGACCTGATTGACAGGCTAGGCTCCACTTCTTGACTCTTAAGAGTCTCAAGTTGACAACAGATTATGTAACTACCACACTGTCTCTGAATTGTACATATAAAAACGGTAGAAAGATCAAATGCATTATTATATTTCTCTCACCACAATAAACACATTTTAACTTTGTATATAACTGCATCACTAGTATACATCTACAGACACACACATATACCCCTTGGGGTTCAGCGTCGTATTTTAGAGCTCCTGGTATGAAGAACAGGATGAAGAAGGAGTAGCAGCGCAGGATTTGCTGATTGATGGCCCTGTATCGGGAGGCCAATCAATGTCACAGAACACAAGTGCAGACTCATGGACTTGATCTGGCATCAGGGCATTGGAGAGGTGATCTCTTCTGACCCAGTTCTCCAGCCACTTTGGTACCCTTTTACACCAGGTGTTGTAAACTCACAACTCCACGGGAGCCGAGTGACTCCCATCTAGTAGAGACAGGGCCCTCGAAGAGAGGCTAACATAGGCCTACCTGTAAAATGGGCTCGAAAAAGAGTGAGCCTAGCTCAGCTCTGCTGCTGTCTGTAGGACCTGGGGCAAGATCCGCATCACTTCATCTCCCAATTCTGGAGGGCGAAACCAAAGAGTAAGTCCAATATCCAGACTGCTCAGCAAAAATCTTCTATGAGGTTGATGACCCTTCAGGTCTGAAAATGAACGGTTCAGTTTTCAACCAAATATGAGTCAAGCCTAGGTGGGAAATAACAGCACCAGCGAAGTCTACACACCTTGGAAGAACCAACTGTTTGCGATCCAAAGGGCAGCATTTCCTCAAGGACAGCGCTCTGAAGAGTTCGGGAAGAAAGAGAACTGGAGAAAGAAAGTCCAGGGAGACAGTAAGGTCAGTGATATGACATCAAAGGGGTCAACGACATGAAGCCAAATGTGTGGAGATTGCTGAAGGGGAAACTGATCGCCTCTTTAAACCATGCCCAACCCACAATTTTAAAAAAGTTTTCTTTTGAAGTGTGTTTTACACGAGCATTGCTGGCCCAACAAAACATGTTGGCGGTGCCATCCAGCCCTGGACCACCCATTGGCAAGCAAGCTCCGGTCTTCACGTTAGAAACAGGTGGGTCCTGTATGCAGGATCTGCCTGCGTGCTGCTGATGACAGGGGAACTCATTCTTCGCTGATTTATCATTAAGTTCCAACAGTTAGGGAAGTCTTGTCGTGAATAACAGCCTGCCTGTTAGTGACTTTCGCTTGCCGTGTTCTCAGGGCATCCCACGCTCTCTCGTCTTCTTGTAGGCAAGAAGATGCGAGCACACGCTGGCCAGTGCCCTGTCCCCCCCGGAATCCCGGGCCTTTGAGAAGAAGGGCTTTGAGCTGAAAATAAGCGTGATATTTAGAATTGTGCCAGGCCCGGTTGTGAGTGACTGACTCCTCGTGATAACCCTGATGGGGAGAGGACCTGTCGCAGCCACATTGCACAGGAGACTACGGGGCAGAGCAAGGAGAAGTATGTTGACAAGGTCACACTGCTAGTAAGTAGCAGAACAAGAGCAATTAGGGTCCAAAAGCCCCACTCAGAAGCCTGCCGTCCTTATGGGGGATACACACTCCTTCCATCTTCGTTTATGGATGGGAATTGAAGAGCCACTGACGTCAGGAACTACACACCAAGCAGGTCCCCCCCAACACCACCTTTAGAGATGGATTTCTTCATCTGCAAAGATGTGGCAAATGAGAAGGAGGGTGGATCCCCTTTAAACACAGTCTTGGGGAGTCCAGGTAGATCCTAAGCAGAACTTCCTGATGTTGAGGACTTAGCACCACTCGCACAGAGAATGTAGAGCTTGGAGAAGCCATATGAAAGGAGATAAACAGAAAGGGTGGAGGAGACAAATGCTTTCAGGATGAGTCTTCTGCCTCAGGCTGTCTAGAAACAAGGATAACTCACTGCCATCGAGTCAAATGTAGTTCACAGTGACCCTACAGGACAGGGTAGAACTGCCCCAGTGGGTTTCTGACACTGTCACTCTTTATGGGATTAGAGAGCCTCATCTCCCCCACCCCCACCCCCAGAGTGGGGGGTGGTTTCAAACGGCTGACCTTGTGGCTTACAGCTCCACCAGAGCTCGCAGAAACAAGCAGAAGCTGTCTAATTTAAAGAAAAGTGTCTGCTGAGGCACTCGCACTCTTCTGGTTCCCTTTCCTCACAAGTTTCCCCCGAGAGGAGAAGCAGTGGCCCTGTGGGCACATGAGCCTATAGTGGCATCAATGGATCCCGTATTGTGGCTCGGGGAACGAAGAGACCCAAGATCAACCTGTAGATCCTAAAATCAAACTAAACACTTGCTGTCAGTCGGTTGTGACTCTGGGCGACCCCAAGCATGTATCTGAACAGAGCTGGCTTCCATAGGGTTTTCAATGACTGTGTTTCTTAGTTTGTTTTTGTTTTTTAGTAGATTACCAAGTCTTTCTCCCAAGGCACCTCTGGGTGCACTTGAATCTCCAAGTCTTTAGCTAGTAGCCTAGTATGTTAGCTGTTTGCTCTGTCCAAGGACTCGAAACCACAACTACGTAAGGCCAACCTTTGACATAGTTTACCTAGAATCAGAGCACCTTAGAGGAAGAAGGGACTCAAGAAATAATCTCCCCCCTTCAATCTCCCCCACACAGCAATGCTGCCCTCTACAAGGTTCATAGTTCCCGGACCAGCCCACACAGCCTCACAGAGAAGTGAAATGCATCACTCCGGGTTGCAAAAATTGTCGGAGCAAGAAAAACAAAAGCAGAGAACAGAGGAGCTTGAAGTCTGGGCCAAGGGCCAGGGGGTGATACAGAGAGGACTGAACTGAGCAGAACTTTTTCCTGCATGTCCACAGGGCTATGAGGCCAGAGTTAATAAAGCCATTCACAATTGCTGCCATCGAGTCAATTCCAACTCACAGCGACCCTGTGGAGCAGAGCAGAGCTATCTCTGTGGCTTTCTGAGGCTGTACATCTTTAAGGGAGCAGACAGCCTCATCTTTCTCCTGCAGAGCGACTAGTGGGTTTGAACTGCTGACCAACTTGTAACCACTTGAGCCACCAGGGCTCTGGAATAAAACAATAGACAGGTGGAATTTAAGGAGCCCTAATGGTGTTGTGAAGAAGCCGTGGTGCCGTAGTGGTTATGAGTTGGGCTGTGACCCACAAGGCCAGCAGTTTGAAACCACCAGCTGCGAAACACAGGGAATCCAGAGCAGATGATCCCTTCAGGACCAGTGGTGAGTGGTGATACCCGGAGGGTGGATAGAGGATGGGGTGGACAGGGGGGAACTGATTACAAGGATCTACATATAACCTCCTCCCCGGGGGATGGACAACAGAAAAGTGGGTGAAGGGAGACGTCGGACAGTGTAAGATATGACAAAACAATAATTTATAAATTATCAAGGGTTCATGAGAGAAGGGGGAGCGGGGAGGGAGGGGAAAAATTGAGGACCTGATGTCAGGGGCTTAAGTGGAGAGCAAATGTTTTGAGAATGATGAGGGCAATGAATGTACAAATGTGCTTTACACAATGGATGTATATATGGATTGTGATAAGAGTTGTATGAGCCCCTGGTAAAATGATTTAAAAAAAAAGATGTACAGTTTCTCAAACCCTAGGTAGGGTTGCTTTGAGTTGAAATCAGCTCTGTCGCAATGGGTTTGGTTTGGGTTTGGGTTGGTGCAGTATTTAAGGACTCTGCTGCTAAGCAAAAGGTTGGTCGCAGGCTGCTCCTGTACTGATTCAAGTCTGTGAAACCCTATGAAGCAGCTCTACGCGATAAGGTCACCATGAGTCAGCATCATCTCACAGACCACAGGCGCAGGGCAGAGCTTGGAAGATTGGAGGACAGCATATTCTAGTCCCATTGCTGGTTCTTTGGGACACTGTGAAAGGATGGATTACTTTCAGTATACTTCTCTGCCCCACTGATGCTAGACTAGGCCTGGGGACCTGAATGGCCAAAAGAATGTGGGTGGGGCTTATGTGCCAGGAGAATGCTAATCCCAAACCAAGACTTTAAGACAGAGAAGGTTTTCCTGCTCCCTCCCTCCCTTATGTTCCTGTCATTCAGCAGGGGAAGATTGCTCTAGTGGCTATTGGCCCAAGGAAGATGAGAGAAAATGGACTAAACCCAGACCCAGGCCACACCCTGAACCTGCAGATTGATGTAAAGATGTCTCCTCTCACCTTCATATTCATAAATCGGTGGGAGGGGGATTCTTATTCCTGCAAGCTATTGAGGTTTTTATTGACATATAATCCACACATATAATCCACACAATGACTTAAATGCATCGAAAAGAGTTGTGCAGTCATCACCACAATCAATTTAGGGCATTTTCTCCATTCTTGTACTCATTATTATAAGCTTCCTTTTAACCTGCCAGGCTCCCTGCTATAGCTATTAGAAAGGATGGATCTAGGTACTGTCTGCATAGATTTACCTATCCTGGATTTCATGTAAAGAAAATCATAACAAAACAAACACACAGAGAATCCTCAATCGAAAAGAAAGTAGAAAAGAAGAAAAACTAGAACAATTTTAAAATGAGGTCAAGGGAGGACAAATTATAAGGTGTTAAATTTTAACCTAACTTTGTCTGTATTAATCCACTTTACAATTCCCTCTTCCTGGTAGCAAGGCTATTACCATCCCTGTCAATGGTCTGAGGGAATTCACAGGAGGGTTTATCTACATGGGGACGCTGCAAATGGATTTTGGAGTTTCACTGTCATCCAAAGCCTTCTGTAAATTGGATGCTCAGAATCTAAGCGCTAATACAATTCTGTCCTTGAATAAGGAAGGTCAAAGAAGAATCAGTGCACTTGAATGATGGTGAAAGCACCAGGAATTGCCAAAAGAACAAACCAATCTGTCCGGAGAGAAGTACAACAGAATGCTCTTCAGAGGCAAGGATGGCGAGACTTGGTCTCACATCCTTTGGACGTGTGGTCAGGAGAGGCCAGTCCCTGGAGGACAGCATGCTTGGTAAAGAAGAAAGGCCAGAAAAAAAGAAGACCCTCCACAAGATGGATGGACACAGTGGCTGCAATAATGGGCTCGAAGACAAGAATGAGGATGGTGCAGCAGCAACCAACGTTTCATTCTGTTGTACACGGGGCAGCTATAAGCCAGAACGGATTCGGCGGCACCTATAAACAACAACACGTTTCCCACCGACAGTCTTGGATTGTATTCTGGATAATCTTTGGATCACACAGGCTGCTGTGTTTCTTTCCTGTGGACTTGGCTGACACCTCACTGAGATGGCTTTATGTTTTAAGATAAGCTTTTAAGACCCCAGAGGATATTCTTTCTGACGGCCAGATACGGTCTCATTTCTTCACTACACTTAGCTGTAGCACCCACATCTTCAGTAACCACTTCATGAGAGTAAGTACAGAGCAGGACTACATCATAAGAACGGGTTGTTCTTAGGTCAGGGCTTAAATTCCATTCATATATCAAAGATATATGTATGTGTTTGTATATATACACATATATGGAACAGGGACATATAATTATATATATACACACATCTGCATATATATAATTATAGATATCCCTGTTCCACTTTAGTAGCAACGTTATCCGTGGCTGTAACCACCATGGTGCCTTTGGTAGTTCTAATAATAATATCTTTAAACTAGCCAATAGTATAGAATTTGAAATACTATTAAGCAAAAGGGGAGTGTTCATATATAGGAAAGGCAAGCTATTGAGTTTTGAAACGGGCTTGAGATAGTTTAGGTTAATTGTGCCAACCTGGCCGACAAACACGTGGGGTTTATTGAAGGGCCGAGAGATAAATGGCTCCATGAGCCTCGCCTTTCTGGTTCTCAGGTCTCTTGCTTTCTGATGGTTTGGCCAGGGTGCAGCTTCCTTAGCCAGTTCCCTGCTTCAGCTGGCAAGGATCACTTCCTGGAGATATCCCTGAGGAGAAGTCACATGGGCCTACCCTGATGCAGCCCTGGGTGCTGGAGCACCTGCATGGAGACCCCTGCCTATGCTGAGATGCTTACATGCTCACTGATTTGGCTTTCCTCCTGCAGTCGGCGTCATTGCGTGTGTTTTGTGAAATGAGGAGGACTGTCTAGATCATTGTCGGACACAGGGCTGTTACATTTCATTATTGTGACCATAGCTGATAAATACAGAGTATAGCCAGTGAATTATACCCCTGCTGATTTTGTCATATGATACCCTACCGTTTTGATCATAACTACCTTCTAGGTTCCTTCTGAGCACCATCCCCTCTCCACCTCTCAGCCACGTGCTTTGGGGAGGGCTCTGCTTGCGCGTCAGGGCCTTTGTCCTAAACCAATGGAACATCAGAGCCTCGTGACGACAATAATTGGTTCAGGAAGATCCCTGATGATGAGACTTGGCACAGGGATGTTGACTTGAACTTTGAGGAGGCCGTGAAATTGGAAGCTCTGTGGTCACCTCACACCCAGACAGAAAGAGCCTGTCCGAGAATGAGCGTACCAAGAAGAAAGCAGAACCCAGACATGGTGACAGCTCAGCACCCAGTCCCTGCACGAAGCCCTGCCTGGAGGTGGATCTACACTGTGGACACTTAGTTGGCAAGCTTAAGCAAACGACTGTTCCGTATACCAGAATTAGGCTGATTTTAACTCACTTGCCACTTAAAGGTGCCCAATGACTCTTTAGAATGATAGCCTTCCAATTAACCAGCCCATCTACAAATCTTTTTTGGATCTAAGGTGCCCAAAGAATTACTGCTGTAGGAACTAAGACAGGGAGACACCTAAACCTTTATACTATCAGGAAGGAGAAGCCAAATACCTATAAGATGCTTAACTAATACTTCAGGAGACCATATCCTGTGTCTTTGTTTTTTGTTTTGCTCGCTTATCAGGATCTAAGGGGGGACTTGCTACCTACAGGAGCCCTGGTGGTACAGTGGTTACGTGTTGGGCTGCTAACAGCAAGGTCAGCAGTTTGAAGCCACCAGCCGCTCCTCAGGTGAAAGATAGGGCTATCTACTCCCATAAAGAGTGGTGGTTGTTGTTGTTGTGTGCCATCAATTCAGTTCCAATCCATAGCGACCCTATGCACAACAGAACGAAACACTGCCCAGTCCCATGCCATCCTCACAATTAGTCCCATGTTTGAGGACATTGTTGCAGCCAGGGGGTCAATCTCTCTCTGTGAGGACCTTTCTCTTTTTCACCTCCCATCCACTTTACCAAACATGATGTCCTTCTCCAGGGACCGGCCTCTCCTGGCACCACATCCAAAGTATGGAAGACAAAGTACAGCCACCCTTGCCTCAAAGGAGCACTCTGACCTTATTTCTTCCAAGACAGATCCGTTTCTCCTTCTAGCAGTGCATGGGTACTTTCAATATTCTTCTCCAGCACCACAGTTCAAATGCACCGATCCTCCTTCCGTCTTCTTGATAGCATGTCCACCTTTCACATGCATGAAGCAATGGCTTGGGTCTGGCTTGGGCCAGGTGCACCTTAGTCCTCAAAGTAACATCCTGGCTTTTCAAAACTCAAGAGGCCTTGTGCAGCAGATTTACCTAATGCAATGATCTCTTAACTGCTGCTTCCATGAGCTTGGATTGCGGATTCAAGCAAGACCAAGTGCTTGACAACTGCAGTCTTTTCTCCATTGATCACGATGTTACCTACTGGTCCAGCTGTGAGGTTTTTGGCTCTTTACACTGAGTTATAATCCACACTGAAGGCTATAATCCTTGAACGTCATCAGTCAATGCTTCAGGACCTCACTTTCAGCAAGCAAGCTTGTGCCACCTGCACATTGCAGGTTGTTAATAAGCCATCCTCCAGTCCCGACACCATATTTTTCTTCATATAATCCAGCTTCTCTGATGATTTGCTCAGCATACAAATTGAATAAGATTGGTGACCAGGTACAACCCTCTTGTACACCTTTCCTGATTTTAAACCATGCAGTATTCTCATGTTCCGTTTGCACAACTGCTTCCTGGTCCACGTACAAGTTCCAAATGACCCCAGTGAAATGTTCTGGAATTCCCTTGCTTCTCAAGGTTATCCATAGTTTGTTATGATCCACGCAGTCAAATGCCTTGTCATAGTCCATAAAACCTAAGTAAAAATCTTTCTGGTATTCTCTGCTTTCAGCTAGCGTCCATCTGACATCAGCAATTACATCCCTTGTTCCAAATCCTCTTCTGAATCTGGCCTGAACCCTGTCAATGTACTGCTGCAACTGTTGTTGGAGGGTCTTCAGCAGAATTATACTGGCATGTGACATTGTTCTAACATTTGAACCTTCTGTTGGGTCACCTTCCATTTGAATGGGTACCAAGACGTACTCCACTCCGAGAAAGCAGCTCCTCCTCTGTCACGTTTCGAGCGCCTAAGAGACCCATCCTTCGGCACGATCTCTGACAACGTTCTGCTTCCATTCCTTAGACCCTCCGTCTCTGACACTGCTTCGAAGCTGTGCATAAGGTCGACAGCAGCTCCTTGCTCTGAAGGGGGAGTGGAGTCCTTCTTCACTGTCTGTTCTTAGTCTGGAAGCTCCGCTGAATCCTGTTCACTTTGGGTGAACCTGCTGGCGTTCGAAACACCAGTGACACAACGTCCAGCATCTCAGCAACACCCGAGTCACCACAGTGGACAAAATGACAGACACGTGGTGGGATAAAGAGTTAGTCTCAGAAACTCACCCTGTCCTAGAGGGCTGCTGAGCCAACATCTACTCGATGGCAGTGAATTTGGTTTGAGTTGCCACCTCCCATCTGAGCCAAGAGGTGTCCCTCTTTCAACACCCAAAACAGTATAATCAGTGGAAGAAGAAATGGATGGACAGGAGACCTCGCCCCTGTGAGGCTAGGTTGACTGAGACCAGGTGACCATCAAAAACTGTCTGGACATATCCCCGAAACTGCCACATTTACGCAGGCTGAAATCTTGGAAGATGTGGCTCTGGTTATCTCCTGCTCCCCCATACAAAGCCATCCTGCCCCACACTGTCTATTCTCCAACTCTTCAGGGATTAGGCTCTCATTCGTTCAAGACAGCCTGTTGATTTGGGGGCTCTTTGAAGGACACTTCTCCACCCGAGATATTCCAGTATATGTAGAAGACAAGAGTCTTTGGGGGTCATGTGGATCTATTTTCTCTGAGAGGAAGTATAACCCCTGATCAGCATCCTCTGCCCAGTAACAGTCCTTTAAAAAGGGCCAAAGGCAAGTGTTGACAAAGGGACTCCAACATGGGGGCGTGGGGGGAGATGCAGAATGCAGCCTTGCACTGGGAGGGAAGTGGCTGGAGGGGAGGTGCCTGGCTTTTCTGGAATGCACCAGGTAGTTCTCTGCACCCATGCCGGAGCCTGTAGCCCATGAGGCTCCCTCTGCAGGTACATCTTCTGCTTGCCCTGTCTGCCTGCCCCCTTGCCTGCCTAGAACTAATCAGCTCGTGCAATCAGCCCAAGTATTGGCTCTTCTGGGAAGCTGCGGTAGATTGTATTATTGGTCAAGATATTCACTGGCCCTCCCTACTGGCTAGATCGTGTGAGAGGATTATACTGCCAGCTCTGTTTATGGCAGACTGAATCATGCGACTTGCTTTGGTCAATGAAATGTGAGTGGGAATGACATTTGCCAATGTGAAGCAAAAAGCCATTGAGATGGGTCCCCCTGCCATGAGACCAGCCAGTCCCTTTATCCTGTGTTCCAGAATGAAGGAGAACCTCAGGAGACCTGCATGAAAGCACACGAATGTGAGAAGGAGAAAACCTTTGCTGTTTTCAGCTACTTGGGTGGTTGGGCCGCTTGTTGTGGCAGCATAGTGCAGCCCCATCTGGCTGATGCACACCCAGGGGCTGATCACGGCAGCCTCTTCTCTTAAATTCAGAGTATAGTCGTGAGCACTGCAGTTAGAGCACTTACCTCCCTGTGATGTCACCATGCACAGTCTCCTCTCTCACTGACTGTCATCAAGTCAAAGCTGACTCATGACAGCCCTATAGGGCAGGATAGAGCTGCCCCTGTGGGCTTTTGAGACTGTAACTCTTTCACAGAAGTAAAAAGCCTTAGCTTTCCTCCTCAGAGCAACTGGTGGTTTCTGACTGCTAATCTCCCTGTTAGCGGCCCAACTCCCCAACTTGTAACCAACCACTAAGCCAACAGAAGATATTCCTGCAGAGGGAGCCTCCTCAGTGGACCCCAAATGTCCCAACTCGGGGCCCACAGTATTTTTCTAGTGCCTCGTTTGAGGCACGAACCACGACGGAAACTCCAGTGGCCGTGGGGTTGATTCCTACCCATGGTGTCCTCATGTGTGCCCAGGTAGAACTGTGGGCCACAGGGTTATCAGTGGCTGGGTTTTCAGAAGTATATCACCAGACCTTTCTTCTCAGGTGCCTGCGAGTGGCCTCGACACACTATTCTTTGGGATAGCGGCCGAGCGTTTGACTGTTTCACTTTGTGCACCACCCAGGACCGTGGGACTCACTTGTTGCCAGGTACCATTGAGTCAGCTCCAACTCACAGTGATTCCAATGTCCAACACAAGTGAACCCTAATGTACCACGCAACAGAACCCTGCCAGGCCCTGTGCCACTCTCCCAACCACGATATGCACGAGCCCAACTGTGCAGCCACAGATCAGGAGGCTCTCGGAAAGACCCGGATGAATACACAGGGTCAAAAGAATCTCAGATTCTTGTGAAAGAACACAGCCTTCTTCCGGGGACCATTCACATCCGAACATAAATCCCAAGTGTCGATGTACTGTGCTGAGCAACTGGCACTCAGAGAGTGCTGCCCAGAGGGTGAGGACTTCCCAAAGGATGCTGAGAACCTTCACGCCGAAGGTAGGCGGACAGTTGAACTTTCCACTCGTCAGATAGACTGGAGCTCGGGAAGGGCCAGAGGACATGGACCATCTGATTAGATTTCTTTGGGGTCTGATAGAGCTTGCTGGCAAGGACGTTTGAAGGAGCCTGTCTAGCCGAGCTTTCTGAGGGTGGCCATTGCCGGAACTGAGCATTCTCCATGCTCAGAGCCCAGGCATGTTGCCTTGCCTAGTTAGACGTCAGAGCTGGCATCTGCCACTTGGACAAGAGGTCTTTCTGGGCGGCGTGGTGAATCAAGGCCAAGCTAGGGGCATGGTGGAGCAGGTCTCCCAGAACCTCCCTCTGGGCAGGGTGCGACCCCCCCGGGGCGCAGATGGCGTCTGATAGCTGAAATGTCTCTTGTTTTTCATAGTATTTATTTTCTCACTCTAATTCTGTGTGTGTGTGTGTGTGTGTACACAATCCACACGGCCTTATCTGAGACAAGCACGTTTTCCCGGAGGAGAAAACCCCAGGCCAGGCCCCGCTGCCCGGTAACCAGGGGCAGCAAGTGCATCTTCTCAGTCCCAGGGAAACCAAACCACAGTATTTACGCGGGGGTGGGCCCGCGTGCTGGCTGATCCACGTGGGGAGGGTGGCATGGAGCTGGGGCTTCAGCTTCGCTTCCTCCTGTACAGTTCCTGTTTGTTTTTCCACTGCCCTGTTCTGAGAGGGTGTACAGGGGAAGGGTCCTGTGTGTGCACACACACACACTCCACCATGCCTCTCTGTTGCCAGCCCCCATGATGCTCCAGAGAGGGAACACCTCCAGGGAGGACATGTGGGGATGGGGAGCCACAGAGAACTGTAGCACTTTCAATAGGCTCAGGGGGCAATGCCTGCAGTGACCAGGTCAGGATCGGGGACAAGATGTGTCCTGGTGGAGAGGATCGAGCCACAGGGGCCGGGGGCGGGATGACCTGGCGTGGGAGGCCGGGGCAAGGGGGAGGTTAAGTGGGGTGCCTGGCAGCTGGGCGGGCCAGCGCCCCCGCCCCCGCCCCAGTGCACGCAGCAGACTTCTGCCAGCACGAAGCAGAGTCACGCGCGGCGCCCGAGCAACGAAGCGGGCAAGACATCTTCAGCGCGGGAAGGGCACGCACGCGGGGGCGGAGGGTGGGGGAAGGGGCTCCACAGCACTCCTACGACCCCCACCCCGCACACCTGACACCCAAAGGGGGAGTCCGGGAGGAGCCT
>NW_022103958.1:7846356-7848534 GCF_000313985.2 Echinops telfairi | reverse complement strand
CGCCCCTCCAAAGCCCCAGCGTCCTGGAATGGCAGAAGGAGGCAGGGACAGGGGGCTGTTCCCCAGGAGAAGAGCTGGCTGTATATGGAAACCTAAGCTTGGGAGAGGCTCTGAAGTGAGGGTGGAGGGCGTCCCCACAGCACCCCTCAGCCGCCCCCCTGGACTGCACCCGGCCGGGGCATGCCCTCGTGTGATGGGGGCATGAAGCCATCATTATGCATGACCTCTACGATCGTGTGGGGCCGGGAGGCCGGGGCCATACCAAGAGTCCACGGCCACCAAGGAGGAGGAAGCCCGTCCTCTGTGCCCAGTGCAGTGTGTCCTGAAGTGACCCGTTTTCCAACAAGTGTCAGGTGCTCGGAGAGCCACAGCAACCACCTTGAAACTCGGGTCACCCCGGGTGGCTGTTTTCTCACGGCTGGTCAAGTGGAGACAGAGGCTGGCCCAAAGAAAGCAAAGCATTCCCACGAGAAGCTGGCTATGGGGTGGGCGCAGGCCAGGGCATCGGGGCTCCAGGGAAGCCCCTTGCCAACCAAGTGCCCACGTGCAGAAGGACAGAAAGGGGCGGAGTCAGGATCTGACCTGGGCCGAACTGGGTTTTCCTAAGCGTGGACAGAATCCACCATCCGAGGCCAGAGGGAGGCACCGCCTTGGCACGTCCTATCTTGGTGCGTCCGTTTCTGGGGTGGCTGAGGGATGGGACAGAGGAATGCGTGGTTGGTTGCCAGTATCTGGACAACTGCCTTACCATCCTGGCTCTCCAGGAAGCCACTTGGCTCTCAACCCTCCCTTAGATTAGGGGCGGTCAATTTAATTGGACAGCCCTGGATTGCCTGCCACTGAACCAAACAGAGGGCGTGCCAGGGGATGGCGCAGACCGGAAGGCACTGATCTTTGGGAGGGGAGTAATGCATTCTTGAACTACGTGCCCACGGAAAAGCAAGTGGGTATGTGAGGTTAAGAGCCAGCAGGAGTGGTGTAGACAGGTGCTTCAAGAAGGGGAAAAACAATTGGGAAAGGTTCAGCTCTAGGGGCAGGAGCTAGGGAAGGTGGGTCCTTTGGGTGCTGAGAACGACTTGAGTAGAGGGTGCTTGGAAAGGCTGATGGTGTCCAGCGTCTGGTCAAGAAGGCCCGATTGGACAGAACAAAACATTCAGAACCGGAAAAGGGCTGGAAGAATTAGTTGGGGGGGGGTGTGAGGCACTGCAATTACACACACACACACACACACACCCATAGCTCTTCCCAAAAAACACAACCAGACTCACTGTGGTTGAGTGCATTCCGACTCCCAGTGACCCTATAGGACAAAGTAGACCTGCCCCCATGGGTTTCTGAGGCTGTGAATCTTCACCGGAGCTGACAGCCTCATCTTTCCCCTGCGCAGTAGCTGGCGGGTCTCAACTGCCAATTTTTTGGTTACTAGTACCCCGCGACGGCATCGGGCTCAATAAGCCCTAAAGATCAGCGCTGGTCCCATAAAATCCTGCTCAGAAGCATGCCATGCGTGACTCCATTGCCCAAACTCACTGCCCTCAACGCCCTTTTATGATTTATCCCAGACCATTCTGCTCAGTCTTTCCTCCTGCACCATCGGTCAGGCCTCCACTGAGCCACAGGAATCACCCCTGAGCCCTCGCCTGCTCTCTGCTTTACCCTTGTGCCTGTACTCACAGGCTCGCTCCTTTCTGTGGACCGTCTTCTCCTCCCCCAGCATTTCTGCCCATTCATGCTTGAAGGCACAGCCCAAGTGCCAGCTCATGCCCCAGCCAGATGTCGTTTTCCTGAGTTCCCACAACAGGGTGTACTTGATCCTGGCACCTCTCCCTTCTACATTACGTGGTGGAGATGTGGAGCCATTGCCTTAGAACCAGGCCCACTGCTCCATCCACACTCCCCGCAGCCCTGGCCTCAGAGTCCGAACCACCACCGTCTCTTGTCTGGACTGCTGTAAGAGCCTCGGTGACTGGTTTTATTGCTTCCCTCTTGCCCCCTTCCAGTCAGTTTTGCACAAAGCAGCAAGAGAGATCGGTTTTCCAAAACATAAGTCAAGACCATGCTGCGCTCCTTCTCAAAACCTTATAATGGTTCCCCTTCACCTTCAGAATTAAATCAAGATTTACCACGGTGTTTTTGACTCTATGCCAGGGTTACCCAAGGTGGGCAATACTGCACCAC
>NW_022103958.1:7835857-7845417 GCF_000313985.2 Echinops telfairi | reverse complement strand
GCATTAGGTCCTCATTTTTCCCCTCCCTCCCCGCTCCCCCATCCCTCATGAGCCCTTGATAATTTATAAATTGTTACTTTGTCATATCCTGCCCTGTCCGTTGTCTCCCTTCACCCACTTTTCTGTTGTCTGTCCCCTCATGGAGGGCATTTCTTAAAGAACTGAGATGACTGACTCCCTCCCTCCGTTTTTCATGTCTGTGGTCAAACAACATCTCCTTGGAGGACGATTTCCTGACTACCTGGTCTCTGCTAGCCCTTCCGACTAGCCTTCGTGTGTTTCCTGACTTCTGCTTCAGGAGCCTTACCTGTACCTGACATGATGCAGTAGTTATTTGGTTATTTAATTATGTCTGTCATTACCACAAGAAGTCAAACAGCTTTCTCATGGTGTAGATCAGTGAGCGCTTCCTCACACTTAGTAGGTGCTTTGTACTTGTCACAATAGGTGCTTAACAAATCTTTGTTAGATGAGTAAATAAATCTTCTCTCTCATATGAAATGATAAACAGCATCAGGGGATATAATGGTGCTTGATATAGTTGGATTCCTCTCCCACACGGCATAGTCCTTTCGCATAAGTCCACTCAAAAGCCTATTGAGTGAATTTCAGATTCTGTATGGAACACACATAGGGATTGAATTCTGTCCCCCCACCTCTGTGTTGTACACCCTAACTTCTATGCCTCTGGCTATAATCCCAGTTGTGAAACACTGGCATAAAGTCATTGAGTTGATGCTGACTCATAGTGATCCTATATGTAGTGTTTCTGGGACGGCACATCCTTCCCAGAGGAGCCATGGCTACATTTTATCGTAAGGAATGGCTGCTGGGTTTGAACAGCCAAGTTTCCAGTTAGCTGCCTGTGTTAGTCTGGATAGACTAGAGAAACAAATTCATAGACACTCATATGTGTGTAAGAGAGGACTTCATATCAAAGAGTACATGAAAACATTCCAGCCCAGTCCAGATCAAGACCATTAGTCCGATATTAGCCCATATGTCCTATACTAATCTATAAATTCCGCTTAAGACTCAGGAGACACAGGCAATGACGACAAATGCAAGAAGATTACAGGCCAGTGGGTGGAAAGTCTTAATGGATCTAGTGGCAGTGGAAGCATCTCAGCACTGGTGTGGGTCTCCACGTGACTCCTCCAGCTCCAGGGCTCTGCCTTCATCAGCGTGTAGCTTCCTGTGGTTTGTCAACAGGAATGTCTCATAGGGAGAAGAAGCAGAGAGTGTGTCTGCCCCTCCTCCAGGGAGCTATTTATTTCTGTCCCGGCTCCAAATGAGGTCATCAAGCTGTGGCCTGATTGACAGATTAGACTCCACCCCTCCACAAATTGACACTAGCTTATGTAACTACCACACTGCCGGATACCTAGTCCACAGCACTTGCAGGGCTCCTTCGCTGGAGAATAGCTGTCTTTGTTATGCTGAGGATTAGTGCAGAGTGCGCCTTGAGTCTACCTCTTTTGAGATGTTAAAGATACTAAATACATCACCAACCTGTGAGATCATGAGGCGTCCAAGGGATCAGGAAACAGGTATCAGAAGACTCAAAACAAATAAGCAAACAAATAACATATTGTTGAGAAGCAGTGGGGGTTGGAGCAGAGACCCCCAAACCCACCTGTAGATAATGGGACATCCCCTCACTGAAGGGTCACAAGGAAGGGATGAGTCAACCTCGATGCAGTATAGCACCAATGAAACACAATATTCCTTACACACACAAACACACACCCCATTATCATGACCCCAATCCTGCCTGCCACTTTGGGCTAGGCTGGAGCCTGTACACTGGAACAGATAAGAGCTCACAACACACGGAATCCCAGGTCAGAGAAACCCCTCAGAAGTGGGAGTTGCATACCAGGAGGGGAGGGGAGAAAATGGGGTCGGGGGAGGGGAGGAAGGGGGAACCAATTGCAATGATCAACACATAACCACACCGCACACCACCCCAACATCCAGGGGGATGAACAATAGAAACCATGGGGGAAGGGAGACGGCAGTAGGTGTATGATATGAAAACAATTTATAATGTATCAAGAAGTCACGAGGTGGGGAGTGGGGAGGGAGGGAAAAAAGAGGAGCTGATACCAAGGGCTCAAATAGAAAGTAAATCTATAGAAAATAATGATGCCAACATATGTACAGCTATGCTTGATACAATTGATGTATGGATGGTTGTAAGAGCCCCCAATAAAATGATTAAAAGTTCAAGTCAGGTTGCTTCTGACTCCTGGAAGCTGCCAAACAGGAAATGGGGTATATATAAAATGCAAGACAGGAGCTTTGGTGGTGTAGAAGGCTGAATGGGGCTACTAACCACAAGGTCAGCAGTTCGAAACTACCATCTGCACTAGAGTCTTGAAAACCCACAGGGGCAGTTCTACCCTGTCCTATAGGGCCACTATGAGTCAGAATTGACTCAATGGCAGTGAGTTTGAAGGGTACAAAGATCTGGAAAGAGAGATGCCAAGTCACATGAAGAGCACCCACGAGCAGAAGGTCAAAGAGAAAAGGACATTCCTCCACATCCAACAGAGAGAGAAAGCCTTCGGCTAAGCAGCAGACCTGTCGCCTCGTAAACTATGATTCCATACATCTATCTCTCGTTGTATGTTAGGTCCCCTCAAATGTTAGGTCCCTGTGAACAACAGAAGGAAACACTGCCTGGCCCTATGCTATCACCACAGTCACTGCTGTGTCTGAACCCATTCGTGGTTTCCACTGTGTCCCTCCATCTCCCCGAAGGTCTCTCTGTTCCGCTGGCCCTCCGAGTGTCAGGTTGGGTTCTTTCTGTGCTAGGCTGGGGTCTCTAAAAGAGCCCAACCAGTGAAGCTTGTTTGGCTCAGAAGCAGTGTTTGTGCTCAGAAAGTGATATCAAGGAAGGGCTCACACAGGGGTAGAAATAGGTAAGTCCAGTCCCGTTCAAGTCAGGCTGCTTCTGACTCCTGGAAGCTGCCGAACAGGAAATGGGATGATGAAGCAAGCGGAGGGGCGGCAGGAGGCAGAAGCTGGTGGATGTTCACTTGTGCAGATCCGTCGGCTGAATGAATTCACCATCAGTATTCCACTGAAGGCTCCTGGTGACCCCACAGGAGATCGAAGAACCAGATGCAAGATGCAGTTCCAGCAGAAGGTGAAGGGCCAAAGAAGATTAGCCTCTGCTTGGTCTCTCTCTCCGTCTTATACAAAAAGGCTTATGACACCAAGGAGGGGCCATCGGTCAGTAAACGCTGCAGTTTATAGGTTGGGCTCAGCCCCTGCCGTTACCCAGGAGTGTCCAGTTGACATAGTCCCTAACCCTCACCCCAAGCACGATGCCCTTCATCAGGACCTAATTCCTTCTGACATGTCCCAAATACAGCTTACCACCCTCCCTTCGAAGAAGTATTCTGGCTCTGCGTCCAAGGTAGATTTGTTTATTCCACTGGCATTTGATAGCATGTGTAGTATTTTTCAGCAACACCCTAAGCTGAAGACATCAGTTCTTATCGATCTTCCGTCTTCATTGTCCAACACTCACATGTGAGGCTACAGGAAATACATACTTTAGTTCTGAAGGTGGCATACCTACTTTGAAACGCTTTAAAGAAATATTTTGCAGAAAACTTGCATGATGAAATATTTCATTTACTGAGTGCAGCTTCCCTGGGTATTGATTGAGGAGCCGAGAAAAATGAGATCCTTGGCAACCTCAGTCTGTTTCCCTTTATCGTGATGTTGCTTATTGGTCCAGTCGTGAAGGGTTTCGTTGTCTTTTGTTTAGGTATGATCCATAACGAAGCCTATAGTCTTCGATCATCATGAGTAAACCCTTCAAGTTCTCTGTCCTTTCAGCAAGCAAGGTTGTGTCTGCACACTGCAGGCTGTCAGTGGTTTTCTCCGATCTTCATATAACCCAGCGTTCAGGATGATTTGCTCAGCACACAGATTGAGTAAATATGGCGAATGGATATAACACTGACACACATCTCTCCTGGTTTCAAACCATTCCATATCTTCCTGTTCCATTACAACGACTGCTTCTTGATCTATGTGCAGGTTCTCCATGAGCACAATGAAGTGTTCCCATTCTTTTTTTCTCTCTTATAATTCTATTTTTTAAAATGCTTTTTATTGGGGGCTCTTACAGCGCTTATCACCATCCATCCATCCATCCATGTGTCAAGCACATTTGTACATATCTTGCCATCATCATTCTCAAAACATTTTCTTTCTACTTGAGCCCTTGGTATCAACTCATTTCCCCCCTCCCCCACCCTCCCTCCCTCCGTCGTGAACCCTTGATAATTTTTTCCCATGTCTTACACTAACTGATATCTTCCTTCACCCACTTTTCTACTATCCATCCCTGCTGGGAGGAGGTTATATGTAGATCATTGTGATCGGTTACCTCTTCTCCCCCCACCTTCCCCTTCCCCTCCTGGTATCACTGCTCTCATTATTGGTCCTGAGGGGGTTATCTGTCTTGGATTGAAGCGTTCCCATTCTGTACAATGTTATCCCCTGTTTGTTATGAGCCACATAATTGCATGCTTTTGCATCATCAATAAAACACAGGGAACACCTTTCTAGTATTCTCTGCTGTCAGCCAAGAATCCACTGGACATTGGTATTGATGTCCCTTGTTCCATGTTCTCTTCTAAATCTGTCTTGGATTTCAGGGATGTTCCTGCCTTTTAAAGTCACCCGCTTATGGCATTTTGGTTAGAGCGGCACTCGATAAGTAAAATAACCTCCACTTGAGTGTTCCCCATTCATGTGGCCACGCCTCCTTAGAAGAGATCAAGAACTAATCTTTACATATTCTATCACCCTCCAGGGTAACACAGCCCCCATCACATTGGTGCCTGGAAAGCCCACCTGATCCTTGTTTCCCCAGTTGTGAATCTCAACCCATTAATGGGCTTTGGCCTAAAATAGAACAAATGAGGAAAAGCAACACACATCATAAAATATAAGGCTGAATATTAAGTTTGTTTTGTGTGTATTCAGCATCTAGAACTCCAACATATAAAATTAATTTTGGCCACAGTCCAAAACCCTGGAATATTCTTGATGCTCCGGAGACAGTCGTGTATTGAATGCGCATTGATACTCTCAGTACTTTGCACGGAGAGCCTGTATTGTGTATGCCCTGAGCCAGCACTGTATAAAATAATTCTATTTGGGGCTTGTTTTTCCCCATCCCAAGAGATATGCACTTGGGAGTGGAGAACCAGTCATCTCATGGAAGGCAGTGGTGGCCAGAGAAGTCTGTCTCTCCAAACTCAGAACGTCTTCTTCTGTATCAGTCAGAGGCCCCACGGGACCCAGACGGCACTCAAACGGAACAGAGTGTAATGAAAGGACTGCATGCAGAGGTGGTGGGAAGAGTGATGAAAAACCAATGCGATGGGGAAGGACCGCCGGGCTAGCAATAGTCAGGTGTCATTACCAGCTCTGGGGGACAAGGGGGGAGGGTGGTCGCAGAACTTCGGAAAGCGGTAAGTGTAGTTGGTTCAAGAGGGCCACCTGACAGGAGCCGAGGTTCATAGTAGAGGGACACAGCCAGGTATCACTCAGCGTCTGACAAGGAGGGAGGGAGGGAGATAATACCCTGCCATCCTCTCTCTCCTAGTACACTCGCATTTTATTCCCTGCCCTTTGGCTGAATCAGAGGTCAAGAGAACCATTAATACAGCACATCAAGGTCAACCCTATGGTCACAGAATAGAAAAGAGAGAGCACAGGGTGGGTCTAGAGGGACACATGGAGAATACCCAGCTCACCACCTTTGGTGTGCCAGCAGCTTGGGTATCCTCAGCACAGTGCAGACCAATAAGAATTCCCAAGTGAGAGGATATTGGCTCCCACAATTCTTGACAGCTCACCACACACTCATTTTAACCTCCTTCCATCTCTCCCCAAAGGACAAGATCTGACCAGGCCAAGGGGGGCAGTGTTCAGTCTTGGGCCACATTGCAAGCCCCTCCCTCGGCACTCTCTTCAGTTACTGGACTGCAGGCGAGGAAAACCAGGCCAGAAAAAGAATCATGCCTCCTTGTTCCCACCCAATCTGCCTAGGCATTGGCAGCCCTGCCAGCATTTGGGCTGCTTGTCCATGATCTAATCGTGGACAAGGGCAGTGGGTTTTTACACAGCTGTAGATTTAGCTGTCTGTATGGCAGACATTCATTCCTGCCAGAATTGTGTACACTGCAGAGCTAAAACCCCTTAGGGGGAAAGAAGGAGGGCAAAGTAAGTGCATGCGTGTGTGTGTGTGTGTGTGTGTGTGTGTGTGTGTGTGTGTGTGTAAGGGGGGAGAGGTGGAGGGCAGCCTTCTAAAGACATGTCCCTGCTGTTCTCATGTATACAACTTGCCCAGCCTTTGCAGGTGCATGTGTGGTAGCAGTTGTGGCTAAAATATGAATGAATGTGGTTGTGTGCAGGTGTGTGAATGACTGTAGGTTTCTGTGAATGAATGCATTTGTGATGAGGGGTGGATGGGAGCCTTGGTAAGCCAGGGTAGTGAATTGCAGGTGCCTGGGTGTCTGAAAGCATTCACTGATCAGGGCCTTTACCAAGGTCTAGGAGTGCTAGGCTGCGGCTTGGTTGAGGAGGGCCGTGGGGTACACATAGCATTTCCCTTTTGCCGCTGCCGCTGCTGCTGCTGCTGGTGAGCACCTAGTCCTCCCTGAACCCTTGGAAAGGAAAGGGGAGAAAGACAAGGAGAAACACGTGGTTTGTCTCTCCTGCCTACTGAAGGCTCCTGCAGCCACCAGTAACTGTCCTTAGATAAACTTGATCGACCCCATGGGATGCCAGCCCTCGGTGCTCCACCCTGGGGTCAGATGGGTAGAAGACGGGGCTTGATGTGTTTGACCCTCCACACCCAGTAGGCCGGCCTGGTAACATTATGGATATTTGACTCCAAATGTGTAGATCAGCAAGGTAGATCTCTCTCTCAAACCGATTTTAGAGAATGAAAGGAGGGGCCGTATTCTTTTAGGATGTTGTGATAAGCAAAAATGTTTGAGCCAAAACTAGTAGTGGGTATATTTTCATTAAGGCCCACTTAATTCTAGGTCATGATTTAAATACATTTTGGGGCTCTCCGCCTCCACCCAAAGCTCACCACATCCCTTGCCATCCCAGTGGCCTCTGTGAGGACCACTGTACACAATGGTCCCTCATTAACAGTCACAGGAAAGGCTGAACAAGTTAGGGGAACCAAATCTTTGATCCCCCCAAGCACAAGTACAGCCTATTGGAGGGGGAGGAGGATGGGTCAGGGAGAGAGGGTAGGAAAACAAGAAATGTGGGGGAAAAATGCCTTTATAAAATGATTGAACATTGAAATGATTAAGTATTTCCTCCAAAAATAGAACCCTCTAACACTCCCCCAAAAAGAAACGTTTCAAATGTGGTGCATCACACCCACTGTGCCTCCTGAGTTCTGTCTGTGGTCACTGATGTTACTAACTTGTTTAGTGTCTATAAAAATGGTTGTCAAGGAGAACAATTGAAGCTGTATTGTGGCTAGGGGAAGGGGGGGGCGGGTCCCTCCTTATTTAAAAAAAGCACATATTAATGAATGTAGATTTTAAGAATGCAATCTGATTGCACATTTCAGTCCCTCAGATTGAAACCCAATCCAGTTTCCGTGGACCGGTTGTGCCTTTTCTGCCCAGCAACCGAGAGAGGAAGGAACCTCCCAGAGCCTTTGCTTATGAATGTACTGTCTGCACTAAGCGTGAATGCGCCTGTGCTTTGTTTGTGTGAATGGGGGTTGCATGTGCTGGTCAGAGGCCACGTGAGCCACTGGGGTGGGAATTATGTGTTTAAAAAAAATGAATTGAGAAGAATGAAATGGCAAAGTGTGAATGGCATGCCCCTCCCCAGGGCCCCCCCCACCTCTTTTCTTCTCACACACAACAGTCAAGCACACCTGTTTTATGAAAATTAATTTCTGGGGTCGCAAATATAGATAGATCGATATCTATACTTTCGTGCCACCCTGCCTGGGGACCGGACTGCTAAAAACATAGGGCTGCAACACAAAAGATACCGCAGTCAGCTCAAGCAGAGGGTTATTTTTAGATCAGAAAAGAGAGAGAGTGAGTGAGTGAGTGAGAGAGAAAAAGGGGTGGGGGTAGGGGGGGAGGCAGTTCTGGGTTTTGCAATCTAATTTGGTCCCTTTTCTTAAGGGGAAAAAAAACCCCATCAATGGCATTTTCCATACCATCTGATTTCTCTGTGGCTCGTGAACATGGAAGAGAGCTAAGGCTGAACATTCTGGAGTTTTAAGGCTGATTCCAGCTAGTAGCCTTTCTTCACCAGGCTCCAACTGAATTAATTTGATACTATTTTTGAAAGTCAGTGTTTCTAAGGGAGACCTAATGACGCACTGACGTCAATGCAGGTCAATAGCACACACTGCTGGAACTGGGCGAGCTAGACCGAGCCACACCTGGAGCTTTTTCAAAGAGCCCCAACTCTGCAAATATCCCAGCTTTGCAGGCGCGGGGTGGGGGTGGGGGGGGGACGGAGGTTTGCATGCTTGGAGACCCCCACCGTTTTCCCCAAACAGCTCCAAAATTGATGTGTGCGGAGGGGTTGGTGTTTTGTTTGGTGGGGTTTTTTAATGCAAAAATAAAAATAAAAAATAGAAAAGGAAAGAAGAAAATCCAAACAGATATAATCAGACGCACTGCAGTGCCAAAAAAAAAGTATCATACCTGTCAAAGACACCGTATGTCATCGCACACATATTTACGTTCAGAATGCAATGCATATCAATAGGGTCTATTTATAGACGCCCCACTCCCCCACCAGAGTGTGTGCATTGCAACCTAGTCCCCAAATGGGGTTTTCGAACGTGGGTGACGAGGTCTTTGCGTTGATCAGTTACTCGGGAGGCGCCTGAATGTGTGGGGGCGGGAGCGTGGGAGGGGGGGCTGCCTTTTCTCTCTCCTCCTTCCCTCGGGCTCCCCCCCCCCTTTCTCCTCTCTCCCTCTCCTCTCCTCTCATTCCCTCTCCCTCTCTCCCTCAGCCTCCCCTCACCCTCTCCCCCCCTCCTCCTCCCTCTCTCTCCTCCCTCTCCCTCCAAGTCTGGCACTGAACGCGAACTGTTTTGCTTTGCTCCGGGAAGAGTGCACATCGTGAAATCTGAGCTTTTTTTTTTTTTTCTTTTTTGGCGTGGAGCATTTAAAACGCTTCCTTATTTATATTACCCTCCTTCCCTCACCTCTCCCACCCCCTCACCAGTCCTTCCAAATTTCCCTAGAAATCCTTGTGAGGCGTGCGGAGGGGAAAGCATTTGCACAAAAAGTGAAGGAGCTGGCCAAGGTAGGTGAAACCCTGCGCTGTCATGTCGTGGTTGCCTTCTGCAAAGTTTATGATGTCAGTTGGTGGCTGTTTGGAAGGGCACACCGGGCTGGCTGGCCATGCTGACTGCCTTAGCCATTGAACAATCGTATTTGTACAAATGGCTTAGACTTCTTGGGCAGGCTGCCCTGGGCGTGTGTGTGTGTGTGTGTGTGTGTGTGTGTGTGTGTGTG
>NW_022103958.1:7829253-7835757 GCF_000313985.2 Echinops telfairi | reverse complement strand
TGTGTGTGTGTGTGTGTGTGTGTGTGTGTGTGTGTGTGTGGTTTTTTGCAGGAGGCAGATGTCAGATGGAAGACAGACACTGTGGTGTTAAAACTGGGGAGAAAATGCTGTCCTGTGCCCCACTCCTCCAGTGTGTGTGTGTGTGTGTGTGTGTGTGTGTGTGTGTGTGTGTGTGTTGGGGGGGCATGGTGTACCAGAGAGAGGGTGGGTAGGAGGGGTTGTCAGCAAGTGCTTCTTCCACTTTTGCCATATTTTGGGGGTGATTCTCATTCACTCAATGTCTTCATTCTTGTCATAATTTGACACATGAAATTTTAGTTCCACAAGGCTTCATGAAGTCAGAGCAAAGTGGGGGCGTGGGGGGGCACTGGGGTGATGGTCGCCACTAACATTTGTGGCGGAGAATTTTCTCTTGCTTTCTATTTAGTCAAAATGCTACCTGTTGGGTGGGTGTAAGCAACCACAGCAACATTTTTAAAAGCCTCGCAGTGGTGAAAATGAAATTAAAAGAGAAAGAAAAGAAAATGAATTTCCATTGCAAGAGCAGAAACTGCTACAGCCCACAACCACCTGTAGAGGGAATTCTGTATGCATAATTTTGGAGGACTGGCAATGGAAAGAAAGGGCGCCTGGCAAACTTTGCAGCCTGGACGCCGGGGAGCCTCTGCTCAGCAGGGTGGAGGGTGACTTCCAGAGTGGGTGGAGGGCTTGGAGAACTGGGGGGGGGGCCCCCCGCTGGCACCCAGCCAGGGTGGCTTCCACTCTGGGAAACAGGTTGGCCTCGCTGCTGCGTTAGGAAGCTGATGCTCCTGTGGTGGTGCCCACTTGACAGGCAGCAGACTGGGAGTGGGTTGTAGCAGAGTCTGTGGGAGGGGGGCTATGAGGGTCGGGCTTGGGTGGTGCTGGGGGCCAGGTGGAGACGGAGGTCTGTCGGAAGCCCACCGTTGGTTTTCATCGCTGGCCTTCCCTGCTGCGGAGCAAAGCCAGGGAGTTATCAACAAGTGTTTCTCCTGAGAAGATCCCTTTTGACAGGGTCTTCCAGGGATATTCTGATGGGGCAAATCCTTCCGGGGCGGGGGTGGTGGTTCTTGTGAGGAAGGTGCTGGGGCCAGAGGGGTGGAGGGATGGAGAAGGGGACTTTTGAACATCAGCCATTTGACCTTGGGGACCAGAGTTGAACTGGACCAGAGGTTGAAGGGATCCCTTCCACCCCACCCCACCCTGCACCGTCTATCCTCAGCTGTAGGTCTTATGGGGGGGAGTCAGTCCCTGGGGTTGGCCAGAGCTGATCAGTGGGAATTCCTTGTGTCAGCCGGAGAGCAGGACTTTTTTTTTCCTCTAAGAAAGTGAGCAGCGCTCTCAGCTGTGGTGCTGTGTTTCTCCCCTGCAAATGATTTTCCAGGAAAGCTGAATCACCACCACTCCAAAGAGCAGCCACTCTGGGGGAGAGGGAACACAAGTCTGTTTGGGAGGGAGGGAATATCCCCTCGAGCTGTAAATAGAAACTTGGGGATACCTTTTGAGTGTCTGGGGAACAAGTGCTTGGAAATATTAGACAGGTCAAAAGGTGATGGTGTGGATATTTTGTTTTGTTTTGTTTGGACTGGGCCTGTGGGGTGGGAGGGTGAGGGGGGCGTGGCAGAGACCACCTGGCTGGGGATGTGATTCTCCAGGAAGGTACAAAGACGTGGCCCCTTCCTCCTGGAGTGGGGGGGAGGGGGGAGGGGGGAGGGGCCTGGCTGAGTCACCGGATGAAATGTGAGCCATGCATCTCTTTCAGCAAAGGGTGGGAGATGTTGGGAGGGAGCTTGGAAATTAGAATTGGCATGCCATTGTCAAGGCAACAGGATGAAGAATGGGATTGGAGGAGAGATGGGGGCGCGAAGCCTACTGTTGGTAAGAAGCATTGTCCAGCTAACGAAGGCATCCCTCTGAAGGCTGTGCGGACATGGAGAGTGGGGGCAAGTCCATCTTTACTGACCAGTTCATGGGGAGGGAAACCGGGCCAACATAGCGTATAATGACTCATTCTTTTTGGCCAGTGGGGCAAGCGGAGTGGTCTACCCAACCTTGGAGGCATATGGGCCACTTGTGGCCCCTCTCAGAAAACCTTTCTTGTAGTTTAAGTCAATGTGTGCTTCTTTCCATCTGGCGTGCAGGGATGTATGAGAAACACCTGGTTCTGGAAAGCTATCCCCCCAAGCCCATCCATTCCCTTCTCTACTCTCTGTGGACTCCTGAAACCCAGGCTACAGAAAGGCACGGTTGTGGCGTACTCCTTGCCACCGTGCCTAGCCTACCTTAGAGGTGTCTTGTGTCCAGCAGCCAAGAGGCTCCTGTCCAGACAACCTGCTCTCCCCAGTGTCTTGGACATTGTCACATGAGGTTCTACCAGGTGCCCAAGCACCTATCACATGAAGACACATATGTGCAGTATTCATGCCTGTGTGTGAAATCCATAAGAAAGCACATGTGAACGCGCAGGCTTCTCACCACACACAAGTTCACCCGGGAGGGAGAGGACCCCCGGCGTCTCCTGTCACACCTGAAGATGCCATTGGACAAATGCCACAGGTGTTGAGAGGTGGATCTGATGACCAGTGTCAGTTTTCTCTTCACTCAACACTGGAGACCATGATGGCAAGCAGATGGCCACCCAGCGGGGAGAAGAATGAAGCTCAACTTTCCTCCCTCCTCATCTTGAATGACCGCCTGGTCTTCTCACCCCTTGTGGTAGTTACATAATCTGGTGTCAGTTTGAGGATTCAAAGTGAAGGGGTGGAGTCTAGCCTGACAATCAGATCATAGCCAATGGGGCTTCTGTATGTGCATGGCCTTCTTCTGAGCATTCTGGGAACTCCTGTTTTTCCTTCCTTGAAGGCAGAAGACTCTCTCTCTCTCTCTCCCTCTGTCCTCTCTCTCTCTCTCTCTGCTCACTGTATGCGAGACAACCCATGTGGAGAAGACACATGGAGAGAGGTTGATGGAGCCAGACCGTTAGAGCTGGAGAAGCCACGTGGAGAGCCCTGCCAGCACTGAGATGCTTACAAGGGCACTAGATCCACAACACTTCCCGCCCACTGGCTTGTGATCATCCTGCATTTGGTGTCGTTGCGTGTGTTTCATGAGTCTGAAAAAGACTTTATAGATTGGTATCAGACATATGGGTTGATATCAGACTTATGGACTTGATCTGGACTGGATTGGGATGTTTGTTTCTCAATATTCTATTGCTCTTGTATATAAAGCTCTTTCTATTTAAAAAAATCATTTTATTGAGGGCTCGTACAACTCTTATCACCATCCATACACACATCCATTGTGTCAAGCACATTTGTGCATTTGTTGTTATCATCATTCTCAAACGGTTTTCTTTCTACTTGATCCCTTGGTATCAGCTGCTCATTTTCCCCCTCCCTTCCCCATCCTCCCTCCCTCACGAACCCTTGATAATTTATAAATTATTATTATTATTATTTCATATCTTACACTGTCTGATGTCTCCCTTCACCCACTTTTCTGTTGTCTGTCCCCAGGGAAGGGGTTATATGTAGATCCTTGTGATTAGTTCCCCCTTTCTCCCCCACCTTCCCCTTACCCTCCTGGTATCTCTACTCTCACGATTGGTCCTGAGGGGTTTATCTGCCTGGATTCCCTGTGTTTCCAGCTCTTATCTTTACCAGTGTACGTGCTCTGGTCTTAAAGCTCTTCCTTATACACATATGTATGTCTATGAACTTATTTTCTCTAGTCTACCCAGACTAACACACCCCTCGTTTCTCAAAAGAAAAATAAGAGCAGGTGTGACTGCCTACATAATTTAACCCCTGGCAAAATGAAAATGCAGGGCCCCCAATTAAGAAAGGGGGAAATGTAATGAAAGGAACTAGAATATGCAGCTTTTACCTTTCTTCCAAGTCTCACTCGCAACGTGTCATAATGTTGTTGTTTTCATTTACTGTTGAAAGCAGGCTAAATAAAGGAAAATGACAAATTTCCGTTCTTCGTCTGGAGTTTACCATTCATCTTTGTTGTGCAATCTTTACCACTCATCTTTTGGTTGTGCCATCCCACCTTTCAGTGCAAACAGAAGCGCACTTGCCCCAAACACAGAGTCACCAAAAGACCACGACGTGCACTTCCTGGCTTGCACTTGCGGGTGTACTTGGTTCTCACCAGACAGTGGGCATGAACTGCACTCTTCCTAGCTCACTTCCCTGTGTGCACAGCCTTACCGCCAGCTTCTTGAGGAGTGAGGAAGGGCTGGAGCTGCAATAGCATCATTTCCTTGTTCTGTGTCATCGTTTTAAAGACACTCAGACCCACAAAACTGAACTCACCACCCTGCAGTCCTTTCCAACTCTTGGTGACCGGCTAGGACGGCGCAGACCTGCTCCGCAGGGGGTTCCCATCTGAAGTCTTGGCAGAAGCAGATGGCCACCTCATTCTCCCATGGAGCAGCTGACTGCTGTAACCAATGTGCCACCAGGGCTCGAAGTGGTTTTCTGGATAAGTGATTGGCAAATCTATAGGGAGGTAGTCCCAGAATGGACATGATCGGGTCCCCGGGTCATTGGTGCTTCTTGCAGCCCCCCGGGCCTTCTTTCTGCATCTGAGCAGGTTGGGGTGGGGAGAGACAGCATGCCGTCCGTCGCCAGGCTGTGACTGAGAGTCGTGCGTCTCCTCCAACGCAGGGTGTCCCCAGACAGGACAGAAGAGAACGCTGCCCGGTCATGCTATCCGCAAGTTGAGCGGAGTGTTGGAATCCATTGTTACGGCCATTGCTTGCTTCCTTCCAACCTTCTGGCACTCCATCAAGCTCTCTTCCGTGGTGAACCACAGGGTTTCCCCGGCTGATTTTCAGAAGTAGGTCAGTAGGTCTTTCTTGCGAGTCTTTTTTGAGTCTGGAAGCTTCTGTGAAACCTGTCCACCATGGGTGACCCTGATGGTATTTCAAATACCAGTGGCATAGCTTCCAGCACCTTAGCCACGCACAAGCCCCCGCAGGATGACCAAGGATGGGTGGCGGTGCTTAGTCCTCGGCTTACTTTACACTGGCTTTGATGCCCACGGAACTCCCAGGGGAATTCTGTGCTCGTGGGGCAAGGCCAGTGCTTTCCGCGGTGGGGCAGCAGGAAAAAGCAGACTTTCACACTGCCTGTACCTGTTTGACTCATGCATTTGCACCACTGTCTCATCAGACTAAACTTACAAAACACAAGTCCAGTGATAAATTTATTAAGAATTTCAAAGTGACAGCAAGATATCAAACCAAGCAGGAGGCTCTTCTGAGTCTCAGACCCACATGACTACACAGGTCTCCTGTCCATGGAGAGGAGGAGAGAAGAACTCGTTTGGGGCCCCCAAACCCAGGGAATAATACTTCTGACAGCAGAAAACCTCAACTCTTCTCATCCACTAGGCTTTCCTCACTTGGGCCAAGCCTTACTCTGTGAAAAGTCCACCGGCTCGTAGTGACAGTGTCAGAGCTTTGAAGGAACTCCTGCTGTCTTCCAGGCCCATGGACGCTTTGCGTTTCAGGTTCAGTCTCAAAAAAAGGCATCGCTCCAACCCCACCCAGCGCTTTCCAGCTTGACTCTATTAGGCAAATCCCCTCCCCGATCGGTTCTTAGGTCTCCTCATCGAAAAATGAACAAAATAATACTCAGCTTGCTTCATGAATAATTTCCTAATTACCAAATGCTTATTATGTTTTACTTCTCTCCCCACTGCCCAAGGATCCCCTGCTCCAGCATCACAGCTTCTCAGAAATGACTTTGGCAGTGGGGATGACTAATATTTTCCAACTCTTAATGTGGAATTAATGATTGGAACTGCTATGTATGAAGTATGAATCAAGGAAAATTGAAGTCCTCAAAAGTTAAATGGAAGGCATAAATATTGATACTCTGTGCATTGGTAAACTGACATGGACCGGTATTAGCCATTTCCAATCAGAAAGCCACGTGGTTTCCTATGCTAGAAGGACACAAGAGGAATAGGGTTGCACTCCTCAGTCGTCACAGAGGGCATTTGAAGAACTATTTTGAAGTGCAGTGCTGTCTGTGATAGGATCAGGTCTACTCACATACAAGGAAATCCAATCAACACAACTACTATTCAAATGTATGTGCCAACCACCAAGCTAGTGATGCAGGAATTGAAGAATTATACCAAAGTCTTCAGTCTGAAATACATCAAACATGCAGTCAAGAGGCATTGATAATGACCGGCAATTGGAGTGCAAGTGATGCAAACAGAAAGTTGGAAATATGGCCTTGGTGATTGAAACTGAATTATAGAATTTTGTGAAACCAACAATTTCTTCACTACAAATACCTTTTCTCAACAACACAAAAGGACTTTTCCAGATGGAATATACAGAAATCAAATTTATTCTATCTATGGGAAAATGAGGATGGAGAAGCTCAATATCTTCCACCAAAAGAAGACCAAGGGCCAACTGTGGACAGGCCATCTAGTGCTCTTCACGTAATGCAAGTG
>NW_022103958.1:7800729-7829019 GCF_000313985.2 Echinops telfairi | reverse complement strand
GAAAGAAAGAAAAAAGACCAAAACAAACTTCAGAAGAGACTCTGAAATTTGCCCCTGAACATAGAGAAGCTAAAGCTAATGGAAGAAACTATGAAGTAAAAGAAATTAACAGAACATTTCAAAGGGCAGCTTGAGAAGACAAAGCATTATAATGAAATGTGCAAAGACTTGCATTAGAAAGCCAGAAAAGAAGAACACGCTCAGCAGTTCTCAAGCTGAAAGAAGGGAAGGAAAAACACTCCAAGTCTCAAGTTGCTATGTTGAAGGATTCTATGGACAACGTAATGAATGATGCAGGAAGCTTTACAAGAGGATGGAAGGAATACACAGAGTCACTGTACCCACAACAATAATAATGTCAATATCAGTCATTTCAAGAGATAGCATATGATCAAGCACTGATGGTATTAAAGGAAGAATTCCAAGCTGCACTGAAGGCACTGGTGAAAAGCAAGCCTCCGAGAGTTGAAGGACTACGTAATAAAATGTTTGAACAGCCTGATGCAGCACTGGGGGTGCTTATTCGTCCATGCCAAGACATTGGCCAACTGACCAACTGGAGAAGATCCATATTGGTGCTCATTCTACAGAAAGGTGACCCAATAAAATTCAAAGATCATCAAATAGCATCATTAATATTACATACAAATAAATTTTTGCTGAAAAAATGTAATTTTCAGCAGTGCACCAACTGGGAGCCACCAGATAATCAAGCAAGATTCGGAAGAGGACATGAAATCAAGGGATATCATTGCCAGTATCAGATGGACCTTGCCTGAAAGCAAAAAATACAAGAAACTGTTTACTTGTGTCTTATCGACCATGCAAAGACAATCAGCTGTATGGATCCTAACAAATCATGGCAACATTGGGAAGAATGGGAATTCCAGGACACTTAATTGTGCTTAGGCGGGACCTGTACACACATCAAGAGACAGTCATTCTAATCAGGAAAGGTACGCATCAGGATTCTATCCTTGCACCATACTTATTCACTCTGTATGTTGAGCAAATCATCGGAGAACCTGGACTATGTGAAGCTGCAAGTGGCATCAGGATTGGAGAGTGTCTAACACCCATATGTTTGCAGATGACACAACCTTACTTGCTGAAAGTGAAGAGGACTCGAAAGTACTTCCTGATGAAGATGAACGATTACAGACTTCACTATGGAGTACACCTCAGTGTGCAGAAATCAAAAACCCTCACAGCTGGGTTAATAGATGACATCATTTTAAAGGGAGGAAAGACTAAAGTTTTTAAGAATTTCATCTTACTTCGGTCCACACTCATGGAAGCAGCAATCAAGATATGAACTAACCTATTCCACTAGGCAGATTTGCTGCACAGACCGCTTTAAAGTGTTAATGAGCAAAGATGTCGCTTGGAGGACTAAGATGAGCCTGACCCAAATCACGGTACTTTGAATCACCTGATACCTGGTGGAGTAGTGATTACACCTTGGGCTGCTGACCGCAAGGTCAGCAGCTCAAAACCACCAGCTGCTCCATGGGAGAAAGTTGAGGCTTTCTACTCCCATCGAGTTGTAGTCTTGGAAACCCACAGAGGCAGTTCTATCCTGTTCTATAGGGTCACTGTGAGATGGAGTCGACACAATAGCTGTGAGTGAATTGTTTTCTATGCATGTGAAAGTTGGAAGATCTCAGAAGAATAGGTGTATTTGAATTATAGTGTTGGCAAAGAACAGTAAAAGTACAATGAACTGCCAGAAAAAAAGAAATCTGTCTTGGAAAGTGTAAAGCCAATATGCTTCTTAGAATGGAGAGTGGTGAGACTTACAGATTATCAGAAGAGACCAGTCTTTGGAGAGGGCCATCATGCTTGGTAGAGGGTTAGCAAAAAAGAGGAAGCCTTTCGAGATGGATTGACACAGTGGCTGTAACAATGGCTTCAAACGTAATTATTGTGAAGATGGGACAGGCCCCTGCAGTGTTCATTGTGGTGTGCGTAGTGTTACTATTAACTGGAGTTGAATTGAGTCAACCTAACGAGACCACATTTCTGCACATCTGAAATGTGGGTCATAATACATACATACCTCGAGTTATTTTAATAATTCCTTTATCTGACAATCCCAAAGGGCTTGGCATCGTACCTAACATAATACAAGTGTCTAATAGGATTTTTAGTGTTAGACTGTGACTTGTATTCATATACCTGGACCATTGATTGATCAGGGAAACATCAGTAAGAATGATTTGGGGCATCTTCTCAGGAGGCATGTGATGGGGTAGCAGGTCCTCCTTAGACACTGACGGAGTTCCTCAGTGATGCCTTTGACGAAGTGTGATCCTCACCGAGATCTTCAGTCTCAACTACCTCCCTAGTTCACTAATGAGGAAAAACACAAGTAATCTCGTGTTCCCAGAGCTTCATAATAACTGATAACCAGACATGTAGAGAGAACATAGGAGATAGCAGACTGCAGAATAGGCGTTGATGATTTATGGATATCTAAGACCTCGATCCTTCTTGCCACCAAGATGCTCGTGGCCCAGCAGGTGAAGGAAGCCTGCAGAAAGCCCATCTTTTGCCTTTCGGAGACACCCTGACCAACTTCCCTGGTCAGCAGGTCTCAAGATTCTGAGGTACTTAGAAGACCCTTGTCTAATCAATAAACCACTGTAGACTTCATTTCCTGTTCCAAACTTATTTGCCCTGTGTCCTCTCTGGAATCCTGGGAGCCACAAATGTATGGGAGCATGTTCATAGCTATGTATGCACTGGGTGAGAAAGGAGAAAAAAGTCTATCCATTAGGATCCAGATTTTTAGTTTCAGAAACTGTCGTTATTACTTGGTGAGGAGGCTAAGCTCTTATGATAATTTATTCTTTTGGATATTGGATGTGGATATTTGGACATTGACTATGGAAGGCCAAAGAAGAATGGATGTATGTGAGTTATGCTGCTGGCAAAGAATATTGACAGGACCGTGGGCTGCAGAGAACAGAGAAATTGGTCTTGGAAGAAATATAGCCAGAATTCTCCTTTGTGGCAAGGATGGTGAGATGATGTCTCATGGACTTGAACATGTCGTCAGGAATGAGCAGTCCCTGGAGGAGGGCATCATGCTCAGTAAAGTAGAGGGGCAGTGAGGAAGCGGAAGATCCTTGACGAGATGGATCGATATGGTGGCTGCAACAGTGGGCTCAAACATAACCATGGTGAGGCTAGCACAGGATTGGACAGTGCTTTGTTCTGCTGTACGTCAGGTTGCGATGACTTGGAACTGACTCAACAGCACCTAGCAACAACAACAGCAACAACTGCATCGTTATGGAAACCCACAGGCCGATGATGCTGGGACTCATGGGTCCCAGGACTTGAGGACTTAACCTGACCACATCTGAGGTTTTAGGAAACACATAACCTGAGAAGACCAGCTTTGTAAGGAGTCACCTCAACCTGGTCTCAGTGTGAGGCAGGAGTCAGGGACCCTCCCAGGGTGATTTCCTTCTGCTAGCTTCTCTATGTTGAGTTCACACAGAGTTGGAAAACAGAAATGCCTTTGGGAAATGACATGAGGGAAAAAAAGCAAAAAAATAAAATCCCTTCCCACAAATGTCTTCACCTACTTCTACCAAGGTAAAACGATTTCTAAGATATTCTATTAACCCCCTGGGCTGTTCGCCCTCAGACTTCTTAAACTATAAGCACTCCGAGTGTCCCCAGAGATTTGGGTGATCTGGACATCTGGTAACAGAAATTCCTGAGTTCATTCCCTACTAGCCTGTAACCTGGGGCAAGCTGACTCTCCCTCTAGGCTTCCGTTTCCCCAAACAGAGATTAGAAGAACATCTCTATTTCATTTTCTAGATGATAGGGTCTTGAATAGCATTGGCCCCTGTCTCCCCCAGTCTTCAGTAACTCTGCAATCAATGAGAAGGTTTACAGAACCACGAGACAAACTGGGGTTCTAGTCCAGGCTCCGTTGTGGACTTAAGATGGTTTGCTTGGCCTCTCTTGACCTCATCTCTAAATCAAGGGAGTCAGTCAGTCATCCAGCTCTTGAATCATTCAATCGCATGCGTTTTTCTCACAGTGAGTTGACTAATTCTTGCCATTATGGGGCTCATACGATACTTGGAAAGCTGTCTGTAGGTGGGTACAAACAGTTAACATGCTCAGCTGCTAACAGGAAGGTTACATGATCGAGCCTGTCCAGAGGCACCTCAGAAGAAGAGCCTGGAGGGTCTCATTCTGGAAATCCAGCCGCTGAAACCCCGATGGAGCACGGTTCTTCTCTGACACGTGGATCGCCATGAGTGGGCTGGACACTAGATTGCTGCGGGTTTGGTAATGTGCTTGGAGGAGTGGGTATGTATCAGTTGAAGGCGCTGTCTACCATCATCACTGTTATCAATCTTCTGTGATCCTGGAGTAGAGCGCTCAGTTGCCGCAAAGGGCTCAGACAACAGGCTGCTCTGGGCCCATTCGTGCTAATGATGCCTCTTGCTCCACAGGCTGTCCACAGCAAGGACAGCACCACAGTGACTCCTGTCGACTCACGGTCTACACCTGCTCAGACCCCACCTGCCAGCATCATGGAGACTATTTTGGTGAAGAGGAAGACACATAAACAAGTTCATAGCATAAACTAGAGGGCCTGTGTGCAAATCCCACATCTCTGAGATAATTCTGAGATAAGTTTGCTAGCCTGTTTTCTCATCTATAAAATGATAATAATAATAATAATAGTACCCACCCCATAAGGTTCAACTCCAAACTCAACACAACCCACTACCAACCTGGAGTGACAGGGTTTCCGAGGCTGTTAATCTTTATGGGAGTAAACAGCCTTACCTATCTCTTTGGGAGTGGCTGGAGGATTTGAACCACAGAGCTTGCAGTTATCAGTCCAACTCTTAACTGACCGAGCCACCACTGAGCACTTACTTGAGCACTTTGTGGGTATTAACTTATTCTTGTAAACGCCCTCCTAAGGTTACTGTGAGTAAATTAATGCATACAAAGTGCGTAGAACACTCCCTGGTACACAGTTTAAGTGCTCAAAAAATGTTATTAAGGTTTCGCCCATTGTTAAGGTATCATTGTCCCTAATACCTTACCCGAATGAGTTCCACTTGTCAGACTTCCATGTATTTGATGGTGATGTCAAAGAAAACGGGACTACTCTCAACCTCCTTTGGCTTGGCAGGGCTTGAAGCAGAAGGCAGGGACAGCAAGTGGCCGTGAGGGAAAGGCTGGTCCTGCTGATGCCCTGGCACATCCCTGTCTGGACTAGGAAGTAATGGAACCCCAAATCCCAAATCTCAACGAGGCTCTCACATGCACGAGTCCTAGCCCACATTAGTCATCCTACCATGTTCCAATCCAGACTACAGTTTTGTTTTTCTTTATTATCTACAAGTCACGTCAAACCTAGATCCACTGCCATCCAGTTCATTTCAGCCTATCATCACTCTGTAGGGCAGAGTGGAACTACCCCTATGGGTCTCTGAGTCTGATCTCTGGGGCAGCTCTGTGGTGTGAACTGCCATCCTTGCGGTCAGCAGTCCAACGTTTAAGTCAAACAGTATTGCTACTAGGGTCCCAGGTCATACATATGTGGGTTTATAGCTAACAAAACATGTTTAAACAGGTCAAACCATCCCAGTAACATACATGGCCTCATTTCATTAAGATCCCTTCAAAAGAAAACCTTTTTGTGCCATTGAACGAAACAACTTTGAGATCAAGACAAAGAATAATTGTTTACAAAAGTCAAGTGGACGTCTTCTCAAATCACTGAAGCTTTGCAACAAGTGTACGGAAGTGCTGTCCCCCATCAAACACGCTTTCCCATGGAGGATCTAGCACTTTAAGGAAGAACCAGGTCGAGAGGGAAGAGGGTGATGCTCCGTGACTGAAGAAAACGGTCGCTGAAACCCAGAAACTGGTGGAAGAAGACGGCATGATCACCGGTGAGACAATCTTGAACAAGTTGGGATCTCACATGGTTGGGCGTTTTCAATTTTAAGCAACATCTTGGCTTAAAAATCAACGAGTGTCAAAAGGATGCGTCAAAGATCAGAGAGCTCAGAGAGCGGATCTTTCCATCGGTCTCTGAGCAAGGTCAAAGCTAACGTGGATGGTTTTATGGAATGGATTGGAACCGGGGATGAGTTTGGGATTTACCAATGTGATCCAGAGAGGCAAGTCCAACCAAAACTGGCTTCGAGGAGGATCCACTAAGGCAGCGAAATTAAGGCAGAGAGACCAACTGAGGTTGTAGTGGCCGGGGAAACTCCAAGGGGATGAAATGGCTAGATTTTCTTAGAGGACACACTTCCTATAGAGTTAAGTTTTCAGAAAACAAAGTGCATTGGTGAGCACAAGGCCAAGAAAATGGTCCTAAAGATTTTTTTCCCCTCTCATGACAATGTGTGGTAGTTATATAATCGTTTGTCAATTCGAGGATTAAGCGTAAGGGGGTGGCGTCTAGTTTGTCAATAGGATCATAACCAATGAGGCCTCTGTGTGGGCATGGCCTTCTCCTGAGAATTCTGGGAATTCCTGAATTTCCTCCTTGGGGGCAGGAGACACATCTCTCTCTCTCTGCGGGTTCCCTGCAAGACATCCCTGAGGAGAAGCCACATGGACCTACCCCGATGCAGCCCTGGAATCTGGAGAAGCCGTGTGGAGACCCCTGCCAGTGCTGAGATGCTTACAACGCCACAGGATCCAAAGACTTTCTATCCCCACTGGCCTGTGATCGTCCTGGATTCGGCATCATTGCATGTGTTTCATGAGTCTGAAGAGGATTTTATAGATTGGTATCGGGCATATGGGCTATTGTCGGACTTATGGACTTGGACCGGACTGGGTTTGGAGGCCTTCTTAGTGTACAATTACCCTATATATAAAACTCTCTCGTATACACATATGAGTTTCTATGAATTTGTTTCTCTAGTCTACCCAGACTAACACACACTGCATCTGCTCATTCTTCAAGCATACCAAGGGCTGTCGTAGAAAAATGTCATTGGGGAACCGCACACCACCCACTCACAGGCCTGAGCACATCTCGTCGGACTTCTTTCTGTCCGTCCCCTCCCCCACTCCCAACTGAAAGATGATTGAAAAGGAGCACAGCTTCAGTCCCTGAAGAACATCCAAGCTGCTGGTTTAACATGTGGTGTCAATGGAAGAGCTAGGATTCTTTGGGGAAAGGGTTAGAGAGATGGAAACACCACTTTCCATAAGTGGACAGACCTAGACAGGAGATGTGTCAAGAAACAACAGCCTCCCCTGTTGATGTCTGTATTCACTACCCATTCCCAAGATGGTGTAATGGGGCCCTGGCGGTGTGGCGGCTACGCATGGGGCTGCAATCGACTGTAGCTGTTACAGGACTCAGTCGTCCTCAGGATGGTCAAGGCAGCAGGCCCTCTGCTTTTCCTCGTTGGTGTCATCAGCATCCTGTCTTCTCACCGAGCAGCTTCCCTCTGTTGACTTCACTTCGATGAGCAGGAGCCGCCAAGCTAGGGGGCCGGCATGGGCTGGGGTGGTGACCGAAGGCAGAGCCTTTGCCCTCCGTGATGAAAGAAACGTGCCTCCCGCTTTCTGGTCATAATCTCAGTTGTTCCTTCTCCTCCTCCCTCCTCCCCCTCACACCTCATCCTTCATCAACTGCTAGGTCCAAGGGGTCAACAAGTATGAACCAAAATCATGAATCCGAGAACTATAAATCGACAACCCGAAATGACTCAAGAGGAGCCCTGGTGGCATAGTGGCTATGCGTTGGGCTTCTAACCGAAAGGTCAAGCCACTTGGAGAGCGAAAGATGGAGCTTTCTACGCTTGTAAAGAGTTACAGTATTAGAAACCCTTAGGGGCAGTTTTGCCCTGTCCTATGAGTCAGAATTGACTGAATGGCAGTGAGTTTTTTTGCTTTTATTACTCAGAGTACACCCCGAAGTCTGCAAAAACAAACAAAAACCAGCTTAGGCTTCCCCAGCGTCAAAGGAACTGGCACAGACCTTTGATGAATGTTGGTGGACAGAGGCCCGCAAATAAAGGAGGGAGGAGAGATGATGGCATGATGTTGTTGGTGGCATGTGCCAGAGAGTTGAGAAAGCTTCACATTTTGATATTGTATTTAATAAATACAGTATCACACCAGCACAAAACACCGCCCTGCCCTGTGCCACCCTCACAAGTGTCCATCCCTACACTTGAGCCATTGTTGCAGCCAGGGTGTCGATCCATCTTGGAGAGCCTTCCTCTTTTGACGGTCCCGCTACTTCACCAAACATGATGTCCTTCTTCAGAGACTGGTATCCCCTGACAACATGTCTAAAGTAGGGAAGACCACGTCTAGCCATCCTGGCCTTTAAGGAGTACTCTGGCCGTCCTTCTAATACTACACAGTTTGTCTTCTTTGCAGTCCAGGTACTTTCAATATTCTTCACAGCACCATAATGCAAATGTATCGAGTCTTCTTCGGTCTTCCTTATTCAATGTCCAACGTTCCCATGCGTAGGAGGTGACTGACAATACCATGGCCTGGGTCATGTGCACCGTAGTCTTCAAAGTAACATCAGGCAGGATGGCTCCTGATGAAATCCAGTACCCACCTCCAGATTATTAATGGTCATTCCCAACGAGCTTCTGTTCTCAACGAGTTTCTGTGGAGCCTAAAGAATTTGACTCTTGATCTTGGTCCCCAGATGATGGTCTTCTAGCTCCTCCCAAAATTATGCAAATCCAACGCATATTCCAAGATGTCAGGAGCCTACTTTGCTCTATATAGCTTGGTCAGATACAGGACCAGCTTAGAAATGGGAGAAAGGTAGCCTACCTCAATTTCCTGATGGTAATTTTTCCTTCTGAGGTAAGTTGCACTTTCTCAAAAGCCTCTAAAACAATGGGATGAGAAGAAAAATGAGATGTTTCCACTGGTCTTGGTTGGGCTGCACAAAGTGTGCCCCATGGCTCACACGCAGCCCTGTCTTTTGTTGAGGATCCCACTGGGTCCTAAAGAAGGGCTGCTCTTTGTTTCATGCTACAAACTACTGCATTTAGCAGCTATTTGACTTTGGGCAAGTTATTTAAATTTTAAGACCCAGTGTTTTTAACTCTAAAATGGAATTGTCATAGGAACTGGCTCACTAAGTTATCATTAAGGATTGAATGGGATAATAGATATTGTCTTCTTAGCATGGTGCTTTAAGTGGGTAGATAATAAACATTAGCTACTGTTACACTTGAAACGCACCACGTGAATGTCAGTTTGTCATTACGCTCTTAGCGTGTGTGCTGCTGCGATGCTGGATGCTATACTACCAATATTTCAAATACCACTCGGGTCACCCCACGTGGCAAGGCTTCCGCGGAACTTCCCCACTAAGTCAGACCAGACAGAAGGAACATGCAGGATATTTCTGAAAGGTCACTGAATATCTTGTAAATGGTAGCAGAAAATTGTCTGACGTCACGCCAGAAGATGCGCCCCCTCAGTTTGGAAGGCACTCAAGATATGGCTGGGAAAGAGCCAACTCCTAAAAGTAGAGACACCCTAATCACGTGGCTTGAGCACAGCTTACCCATTTGCCGATGGACCACAACTCAAACCCGAGGGAGGAATCAGCTGCAAACACCCACTAATAATCGGGGCACGGACTATGTGAAATATGAATCTAGAACATGTGGTGTCATCAAAATGGGACACATATGGATCACGGTCCTAGACATGAGGGAACTGAAATAGACAGGTAGTGGCCACTTGCAATCAATCAATCACAGTTTGCTGTGCCAGGAGTGACAAATTCAGAAGGGATGGCACCATATTCATCGTCAAAAAGGACATCTGAAGATCTATCAGAGAGCATAACCATGTCATGATAGGCTACTATCCAGATAGCTACAAGAAAGACTATGCATAGGGCTATTATTCAAATTTACATACTAAACACTAAAGCTAATAGTAAAATGAAGACTTCTCTCATTCTGTGGTCTGAAATTAAGAAAGCATGAAATCAAGATACATTAATAATTACTTGTGATTGCAACGCAAAAGTTGGACGTAAAGAGGAAGATCGGAAATATGGCCTCAGTCACGGAAACAGCCCTGGAGATCTTGGGATCGAATCTCAAAAGACCAATGACTTAGTCATTGCAACCTTTTTTTTTCTTCCAACAACATAAACTGCCACTAAACATGTGGACATCGCCAGATGGAGCATACAAAAATCAAATTGAGTATATCTATGACAAAAGAGGATGGAGAAGCTCCAGATCTTCCACCTAAAGAAGGTCAAGGGCCAACTGTGGACAGGCCATCTAGTGCTCTTCACGTAATGCAAGTGCAGGTGAAATGGCGGGGGTGGGGAGATGGGGGCAGTCCACAGGAGCCAAAACACATCCTTGAGTATATCCCACATGAGCTTAGAGACCAACTCAAGAACATATGTGACACATTCCACACAATAACAGAAGAGCAGACTACCTGTGGGATGACATCAAAGACACGCTACCTGGAGAAAATAAAAGGTCATTTAAAAATCAAGAAAGAAAGAAAAAAGACCAAAACAAACTTCAGAAGAGACTCTGAAATTTGCCCCTGAACATAGAGAAGCTAAAGCTAATGGAAGAAACTATGAATAAAAGAAATGAACATTTCAAAGGGCAGCTTGAGGAGACAAAGTATTATAATGAAGTGTGCAAAGACTTGCTTTAGAAAGCCAGAAAAGAAGAACACGCTCAGCAGTTCTCAAGCTGAAAGAAGGGAAGGAAAACACTCCAAGTCTCAAGTTGCTATGTTGAAGGATTCTATGGACAACGCAATGAATGATGCAGGAAGCTTTACAAGAGGATGGAAGGAATACACAGAGTCACTGTACCCAAAACAATAATAACAGTCAATGTCCAGTCATTTCAAGAGATGAAAGGAATACATAGTCACTGTACCCACAACAATAATAATAGCCAATGTTCAATTATTTCAAGAGATGGAAGGAATACACAGAGTCACTGTACCCACAACAACAATAATAATAGTCAATGTTCAATCATTTAAAGAGACAGCATATGGTCAAGCACTGGTGGCATTAAAGGAAGAATTCCAAGCTGCACTGAAGGCACTGGTGAAAAGCAAGCCTCCGAGAGTTGAAGGACTACGTAATGAAATGTTTGAACAGCCTGATGCAGCACTGGAGGTGCTTATTCGTCCATGCCAAGACATTGGCCAACTGACCAATTGGAAAAGATCGATATTGGTGCTTATTCTACAGAAAGGTGACCCAACAGAATGTAAAAGTCAACAATATCATTAATATTACATGCAAGTAAATGTTTACTGAATAAAGGTTAAAAAAATGGTTGCCGTGGTGCAACATAGTTCGCCAGTGGTTGGGGCCATGAGGATCCCACAACCGGCTTGCAGCTCACAGGTGTGAGGTCCACTCCTCAGTGGTGAGCTTTGGAGGGCCTGGGCTCCCCGAGCCCGCAAGAAGTCCTCTCAGTGGGTTGTGTTCTTCACCAGGGATCGGGTTGCCAGCGAGGCGCTGCAGGCCGCCGCCAGGGAAAACAAAGAGAAAGAGCTAATAGAAAAACTGAAGGTGGCCACCAGTGTCCTCTTCCATCACCAAAAGGCCTGCGGGCGAAGTGTTACGCTCTGCGGTCTTGGCTTCAGGTGCATAAGTGGCCAGGTGTTGGAGCTGGGGGATAAGATGTGGGCGCAGTGGCTTAATTCGGTAGCCTTTTGAGTAAGGCCCTTATTCTTATCCCTATGGCCTATTGGATGCCCATCTCAGCTGTCTCCCGGGGTGGCGAGGTCCAGCCCCTATCGTCCATACCGTACTCCATGGAGACACCATTACTGCAGTGACCATTGCGCAAATTAGACCCCAAAGATTCCGTTGCAGATGCTCAGGATGGACCATGTCGTTAAACTTCTGGAGCTGGTAGGCATGAACAGTTCTGTGCTTGCTGATCTAAAATGAATCGGACAGGCTGTTATTCCAGGAGCATTCCTAGACCACAGATAGTCACAAATTCTGCTGGTTTGTTGCAAGGATGGTTTGATTGGCATGCAATCCGTGATGCTCAAGAAAACACAGGCAGCTGTGGATTTCTACAATGGCTATTTGCAACCCTGGTGCCAAAGCAACACTCAGGCTCAGTCAAGCCAGTGCAGGTTGCAGACTCAGATGGCCAAGCAAGCAGCAGCAAGGGGGAGAAGGTTGCTATGAACAAACAGTACAGTAAGTAGGATAAGAACCTACCACGTAGATGTGATTTTTGAAGAGCTTCATTGACAAGGAATTCCCTGGGTGGCTCAAATGGCTCCGTGCGATCAGTTATCCCCAAACCAAACTTCTGGAGGCTCCAGTGCACCCTGAGGCACCTCAGAGGAAAGACCTGGAAATCTACTTCCAGATGATCCCTCCAGAAACCCTGTGGAGGTCAGTTTTGCACCGACATGTGGGCCCACCATGAATCACCATCAACTCCGAGGCTACTGGCTACTAGTTACCTTGACTTTCCAAGAAGATGATGCTGTGGGAAGAAGAGATTGTTGTCAAAAAGCAGCTTGTCCTCCATGAATAACAAAAGAAAGTTTAAATTAAAAATTTATCAATATATCTATTTTTTTAAATGGTTGTAGCAGTACATCAGCTGGAAGCCACCAGATATTCAAGCCAGATTCAGAAGAGGACATGAAATCAAGGGATTTCATTGCTGGTATCAGATGGACTTTTGCGGAAAGCAAAGAATACAAGAAAGCTGTTTCCCGGTGCCTTATGGACACATACTGACAACATTGGGAGGGGTGGCCATTCTAGGACACGTCCTTGTGCTCATGTGGGACCTGGACACAGACCAAAAGGCAGTTGTTCCAACAGCACCAGGGATGATAAATGGGTTAAAATCAGGAAAGGCCTGGGTCAGGGTTGTATCCTCTCGCCATCCTCACGCGCTCTGTAAGCTGCACAACGAATCCAGGAAGCTGGCCTGTTTGAAGAAAGCGACATCAGGTTTGGGGACAGGCTCATTAGCAACCTTCAAAGTGCAAATGATTCCGCCTTGCTTGCTGAAAGTGAGGAGGACTTCACACACTGATGAAGTACCAAGACTACAGCTGCCAGTATGGATTCCATTTCAATGCAATGCCCCCCCGCCAAAATAACCCAAACCCTTACAACCGGATCAATAGATAACATCATGATAAATGGAGAACAGATTGAAGTTTCATTTTACTTCAATCCATAATCAATGCTCATAGTTAAGAAATCGAATTATATATCGCAGTCAGCAAATTTGCTCACAAAACCTCTTTACAGTGCTAAAGAACAAAGATGGCATTTTAAGGACCAAAGTGCCTCTGACCCCATCCCTGATATTTTCGGTCACCTCATGTGCAAGGGAAAGATGGAGTCGAACTGATGCATCTGGATGATGGTGTTGGTGAAGAAATTTGAAAATACTGTGAAATGCCAGAATAACGAACGACCAGTACAGTCAGAGGGTTTCTTAGAAGCAAGGATGGCGAGACTTCTCCTGAACATATTTTGGCGGTGTCCTCAGGAGGGACCAATCTCTGGAGAGGGACATCATGCTTGTTGAAGTGGAGGGCCAGCTGAGAGGAAGGTGCTTGATGAGTTGATGGACACAGTGGTGACAACGATGGGCTTAAACAGAACAACAGTTGTGGGGATGGTGCAAGCCTGGGCAGTGTCTCATTCTGTTGAGCATGGGGCCACCATGAGTGACAGTGACCTCGTGACACCTCCCAGCAACCCTTGAAGATCCTCCTCCTGAAAGGGACGGAGGAAATCTCACCCCGGGTTTTCCACCATCCTGAATGGAAGACGTTCTTTCCCTTATTCTGCTTTCCTTCTAAACTATGTATCATCTTGTAAGTAGGTGAGGCTCAGACCCCCCTAAGGGACACTAAAAGAAATGAGGCCACTGCTAATCAAACCCAGGCTGTGGGCAAATGTTAATTGTAAGAAAGACAGGAAGGTGTGCCACCATCTCCTGAGGCTCCTTCTATCGAACTGATTAACAATGAGCCGAAAAATAGAGGGAGCAAGTTTGGAGGGATTCTCACCCCAACAGGCTGAGCCACCGGCTTGACTTAGAAGATGAACTGGGGAGGAGCTAAAGGAACATTTGGCCCAGAGCTCATCTTGCCACCTCTTGGTCATGCCACATTTTAGATCTTCATCTGACAGAGGCCCTGGGTCTGGCATTTCGTTTCTTAGACATGTACTTTTCAAAGCAGTGACCTTGGCACAAACCTTTTGAGAGGAAAAAGGGTGCCTAGGCTCCCCAACTCCCACCTAAAATGTTTATAATATCGTCCTCTAGTGACTGAGAATCTACCTGCAGGTGTTTGGAGAGAGAGGAAGACTGAAAAGCCAGACTGTGTTTAAAATTCCCGCAGCTCCCTTCCAAGTGGCGGCCCCAGGTCTCCTGGGATCAGTCTCAATAGAGGACCATTCTTTTTATTCCAAGTTGCAAATGAAGCCCTGGAGTTGAACCTCAGCAACGTTTAGAGCCCCTGGGTTCTCTGAAAGCAGGACTGGAGCCGGGTGGCGGACTACCAGTTTTCTCTAACTAGTAAACGGATTGGGGTGGAGAAAAAGCCGTTGTCACCACCCCACCCCCAGCAGAGAGTTGTTTGAGAGAAAAATGAAGGGACCAAAGATGTGTCGCTTTGCTCGAGAGCTCCCTCTACTGGTCTTCACTAGAAATTCCATAGCAGTATTCGGCCCGGTCCTGTAATTAATGATTTGAGCACCTGAGCATCTTGAGACTTGGAAGCCAGGAGAAAATCAGATGCTTTGCATCATGCAGGAAAACAAAACTCTAGCGATGTTTCTCTTGCCCCCTTAGTCATTTCATGTAATGTTTACTGGGTGCCAAGACAATGCTAAGCATTTTATTTGTGCATCTCATTTAATACCTATCATCGCCCCTCCTGGGTAGGGTTTTACAACTAGAGACCTAGGGAGTAAGTAAGTCAGTTCCTGGCATCACCCCAAACTAGAAGAACCTCTTTGTAACCCTCCCCTCTCTTAGAACTCAACTGAGTGAGAACTCAGGAGGAGCCAGGAACCAAGGGCAGAGAAGGAAGCACTAGAACTGATAGTGATTGCACAGACCATGGGGGGTGGGGGGGATAGAATATATTCAAAAATAGATTGTGGTGATGACTGTACAACTCTTGGTATGATCGAAATATTGAATTGTGCGATATGTGGATTAAGTACCAATAAAACTGTTTTTAAAGAGCAGTAGCAGCAGCAAAGGGCAGCGGGAAATAGACAGGACAATTCATCCTCATCACCGAACATAAACAAGTTGTTCTTAGCCCTGGGATTGCCCCTTACGGTCCCTGATTTCGTTTAACTTCCTCCCATGCCAGGGAGCAATCCGTGCCACGGTATTGTGTTGCCGGTCCACCCTGGGCCCTCACGGTGACACTCAGAACGAAGACAGTGTGAATAATTCTCACAATCACCATGAACCTTCGTAATAGAACTTTTGAAATTTGTGAACCACATCTGCACTTGCTTTTGAAATACAATCCTATGAGGTCGATAGTGCAGGTCAAAGTACATAGATTGAATAGGTGAGTGGGTGGGGTGGGTGTGTGTGTTAGGGCACTGTGTGACTCGCTCCAGGTGTCCTAAGTAGCAAAAGGCACAAGCAAGAACAAAATCGTAGCTCAGCTTAAGACTCGACTTCCTGGTTGGGGTTGGCTGGCCCTGGGGACCATGTTGGGCTGTATTCACAGAGAACTGCACGTTTGTAAAACCAACGGCTTGGGTGACATCTGGAGCTTTCCTTCTCAAGGGGCTAATTCCTAACTGAGCTGCTTTGGTATGAAACCACCTGGAAGCTAGGAATCCCACAAGCCACTCAGTGTCTTCTTCCAGGTGGAGTGCGTGCCCCAGACCTCCTTTTAGAGGTAACTAAGTCCCTGGGGGGAGGACCCCAAATAGTATCTCGGCTCTCCCTCCTCATGCCAAGATGTAACCTTCTCACTTGGTGCAGGAGAATCTCACAGCCCTTCTACTTGGTTCTCCCTGGGGATTTGAGCTGTGGGTCAGTAACAGGACTCCCATTCCCGCTTTGGGGGAGTTGCTCGCCTACATGTTTCTACATCGATACAGGAGGGCAGTGGCTGCATCAGGTGACACCCAGTCCCTCTACCCAGGACTGACTGCCACTGGCCCCCCTTCTCCAAGAGGCAACGTGAAGCCCTAATGAGGCGAGAAGAAAGCCTTTTGATGATGCTGCCACAGAGAGAAGAGCAGGGTTCCTGTACGTGCCAACCCCCTGGGTGTCCACTGCCTCATTAAGTGGTTGGGCTAAAAATATTTGATCTTGATCTAACCACCTGCCATTGAGTTACTAGTGGGGTCTCTCTCTCTCTTTCTCCCTCTGATTTGACTGGCAGCTATCACATATTCCCCTTGGCCAGAAATGTGACTTCCTGTCGATTAATTAGCCCAGGCCTGCCAAGTTGGAGTCGATTCCTATTCGGTCACCTATTGGTAAGGTTGGTCATCCCTTATCCCAACTATAGCTTTGAGCACCTGTCCTTTGTGCTTCTGAGTCGGCCCCCACCCCCCTGCCGGGAAGTCAAAATGATCCCACTGATGGAAGGGAGGGGTGACCCTGAACCCTCCCCAGGAGGAGCTGGGACGCACAGAACGTGGATTGCTGACGCCCTGTCCCTCTCGTTCTTGCTTGTTGTAGGCGCACCAAGGACCAGGAGGAGAGCAGATGAATTTCCAGAGCAGTGCCCACACACCCAGGACACAACTCATGCTCTGCCTCGTGCTTTCTGCAATGTTGCTGTGCCCGTTCATCTTCCTGTTAACCCTTGCCATCCTAACCCCCCCCCCCTTTCCTGACCACCACCTCCCCTCCATTCACCCACCACCCACTCAGCTCTTTCCCCACGGTGCCCCTTGTTAGGGACCGCGGAATTGGTCTCTGGAGAATTCCACGTTGAGTCCTATGCAGATGACAGACACTAGGTTCCATCTCTTCTGCCCACACCTCATGCCAAACCCAGCCCAGCAGCCAGTAAGCCCCCTTAGTCAGGAAAACCAGAGCCAATCCTACCTTCTTCAAGATGGCGCTGCGAGATCCTCGGCCAGAGCAGTCACAGCCGCAGTCAATGAAGGGACCCCAAGGTGTATCTGAGGGGTGCTCTAACTGAAACCCAATGGAAAGACCAGGGACCGCCTAAACTGTCAGATCTTGTGAGAGAGCTTACACATGACTCACATGCCAAAGGTGGTGGGGGTAAGGCAGAGAGGAAAGAGAAAGTCTCAGAATCGGATTGCCCCTGAATACGAGATGGAATCATCTCGTTGGTCTGGTTTGGTTCCCCTGCCCACTCCCAGCCCACCCCCCTCAATTAAATGGTCATTTCATTCTACCACATTGCAATGGTTTCACTCCAGACATTGTCACTGAAGGCCCAAGGCTTGTTCTTCACGGGGCCTGAGCCACAGGCTCCCGGGTGGTGAGGTAAGTGACATTCGCCAGCACTGTCCAAGGTGACCGGTAGTGATCTCAGAAAAGCAGTGCTGATGGCTCAGATCCACCCTGTTAGGTTGAAGATCTTTCTTGTAGTCCCTGTTGACCAGGATGCCCTTCAGGAAAAGCCCTAAGGCAGTGGTTCTCAACCTTCCTCATGCCGCAAGCCTTTCATACAGTTCCTCATGTTGTGGTGACCCCCCCAACCATAACATTTTGCTACTGTTATGAATCAGGTGGCCCCCGTGAAAGGGTCATTCGATCCTCAAAGGGGTCTCCACCCACAGGCTGAGAACTGCTTGTCCTAAGGTTAGGGAGCTCAGCTATAGATGTGAGCGCAGCCTCACAATACTAATCATCAAAACCAGCTGCCCTAATCCGTAGGGCCTCTATTGCCTGCCAGAGTTGAGCTGTGCTCTCTGGGATCCTCAGTGACTGATTTTGTGGATGATGTTCTCTTGCTATTCTGATCATTTTTAGGAGACCTGATAAAGCTATGCTGCTATTCATAAGGGTGTCAACAGTTAGCCCCTCCCAAGTCGATAGCCTATTCCTTCTTCGTAGTCTGTTCTTGGTCTGGAAGCTCCGCTGAAACCTGTTCCCTTTGAGTGGCCCTGCTGGTATTGGACATACCTGTGGCATAGCCTCCAACATCGCCACAACATGTGAGCCACCAGCGTAGGATCAGCTGAGAGACAGGCGGTGGAAGCAGGTATCCAGCCCTTTCTTCCGAGGGGCCTCCAGATGGGCTTGAACCTGTAGCCTTCTGGGTAGCCGTTGTTCATACGAGCTGTTTGCATCACCTGGACCCTTACACGCCAACAAATAGCCGGTCTCAGGATGCACTGACTTAGAACTTGTTGAGGTCGTCTTACTCTTTCTCAAAGACAGCCACCAGCTCCCCCTCCTCCTCCTTTCTTTCTGGCCCGGGGCGATAGGCTAGAGTTGATGTCAAATGCCAGCCGTCCACCACGTGACCTCTTTCTCGCGACACAATCCAGGTCCCATTCATCTTCTAGCCCAAGAGACTTTAATATAGCCTTGCCAATAGGTGGGGGGCGGGGGGAGGGTGGTGACACTAGCTCATCCAACAGATTAGAGAAATGGGATGAAAAGATAATGGAATGTTTTCCACTGATTTTTTTGAAGCCTCTCCCTACGGAAGTAAGAATTGAAGAAAGGCAATCCCCATTCCTTACTGTTGGCCTATCAAACATTGTTATCTAAGCCTAGCAGGCCAGCAGCTAATTGCGAGGCTGTTTTAATAGTGAATAGGCTATAAAGTCCATCTATCTCAGACTCACTAGGCCCTCAGAACGTGGATAGGAACTCCGCCCATTGAATTCAGGTGGAATGAGTCTGCCAAACAAGGTTAAGGCTAAGCTCCTGCAACTACCTTGAGAGGCAGCCTGCAGATGATTCTTTTCTTCCTGCATACCATGCCCTTCAGGCTCTAATACCTCTCTGTTTAACCTCTGCTGAAGTATGCTGGCGTCCCAGTCCCCTCCCCACCCCACCCCCACCCGCCCCTTCCCTATCTCTTCAGCTTCAGCCCTCAACCATATGCTTGCTCTGGCTCCCCCTGTCTTTTGCTCAGGTCCCCACCATAAAATCACCTCCAGCTATTCCTGGGTGTTGCAATAGGTCTCCATTCTCCCAAATGTGCCCCTTCTCGATCAGGCCAGGCATGGGTGAAGCCGCCATCCGGTTCTCCAAGCGGCCTGGGAAGAGACGGGCCACGTGGGAGAACTGGTTCCTAGATAACGGAGCGGTGCAAAGAGCCCACAGAGTCCCAGCTGGTCTGAAGTTGAACTGTGTAGCTGCTTTCACTTCAACAGAGGGGAAACTTCTGAGGGCGATGGCAACAGAAAGCAGGGCGTGAGGGGATCCCCAGGTACTTCCCTCAGCATCCGAATGGTCCTTTAAAATATCACCCTCAAGCCCCCAACTATACTGGCTTCTAAGGAGTGTTTCCCAAGATGAAATATACCTCGTGATCAGGGTAAGTGACGAAAACATGTGTTTCACAGGGGAAGGGGATCCTAGAGCAACCTTATTATGCTTGCTGTGGCTCATCTCCCCCACGGGCTGATGCAGAGCCTCTCAAGTTTTCAGAATCAGAGAAAGTATCAGAGACGTCAGTTGTCAGATGAAGGAGGCCGAGGAGAACTCAAGGCGCAGATTTGCTGCTATTCTCCCTTAATCTAGCATTCTTGGAAGAGTGGCCCAGTTCCTCCTCAGTGCCACCTAGGGGGTTTCCTCAGTGGCCTTGGAAAATTACTTGGCAGCAGGAAGTAGAGTCCACGACCTCCTCACAGCAAACTGGCTGGTTTTAGACCAATCCTTTGACTTTGGCGTGAGGCTGAACCAGGTGGGTTGCCCTTAGGAGACCATGGAGGGGCCTCTTCTCACAGGAGGTATCCTTGAGGAGGAAGGAGCTCCACTGATTCTCAAGGAGGATGGGATCGGTGGGGTGATTCAAGTCAAGAAAGTTCCAGAAGCCTCCAATGCCAAATAATGGGGCCTAGAACTGGAATACTACCTGCCAAGAGATTGGAATTCTGGCGTGGTACAGGCGTGAATGTTGGAGCCAGACCTAGGAATTGGATACCTAGAATTCCATCTTCAAACTCTCATGGCTTTTCCTTTGTCTTCTCTCCCATTTCTGTTTCTTTAAAGTGGGGAGAGTCATAACTCTTGTTTCCAGAGTGACTTCTATGCATGGCAACCCTGTGGGGTGTTGTTAGAATGACACCAGTACTGTTGCCTTGAGATCATTTTATTTCAGAGCACCCAACACAGCCACTGGTGTATAGTAGGTACTCAGAAACAAAAATCTGGTCTCCCCCTCTCCCCTTCATTACCCTGGAGTAGTAGTATTACTCCCTGATGGAGACATCTTTAGGCAAGAAGAATCCCTTTCCGGGATGCCCTCTCTGGCAGATCCATTGACGCTGCTTTTCTGGGTGTTGTGGGGGTTTTTTTCCTCCCCCCAACCCAATGGTTTATCTTCTGATGCTCTTCTGGATGCTTGGAGCAGACACGAAAGATACAGGTGGGACATGTCTGGAGCCCACTGACCTGAAAGAGGAGATTCCCGTCTTTTCCAGGCCTGTGTTATGGCAGCACCCCCCCACCACCACCACCACCAGGGCTTCTGGGAGAGCACTCGAGGGAAGGGTCCTCTCTGTGCTTGGAATGCCCCAAGGACTGGCATCACAGAAGGTGGTTTTCATCTTGGACAGGCTCCACACCAGACTACTAATTCCCTGGGTCCTTGGCTTGAGCACCATAGCCCATAGCAAAGGACTGTGGGTCAGCCTGGGAAGCCAAGGTCCCTGGGTCCGTTGACAGCATGCACCATTGCACTGAACTGAGAATTAGGGGCAATGGAGATGGCAGTGTTGGAGGACTAGCTGTCTGTAGGGGGTTATACTGAGCTTCCAGCTTCCAGCCCCATGACGCTGAGTAGTTGTCCTGATCATAGTGACAAGACAGGGATGAGGCAGATGTCCGCATCTGGGAGGGACAAGACTGATTGCGGGAACGGGCCTGTGTTAGCTGTACGTGCTTTTGACTACCACATTCAAAGTTCAGAGGTGCGCCATTTGAGCACATTTCGTCCAGGCCCAGTGACCTCGTCAGGACTCGATTTGGGCTTTGAGGAAAGCACCCGTTGGTAGGTGCTACTGTTTGGGTTCTGACTCAGGCACAACAGAATTAAACACTGTCTGGTCCAGCAGCCCCTTTAGAATTGTTATGTCTGTGCACATTGTGGCAGCCACAGTGTCAATCCATCTTGTTGAGGGTCTTCTTCTTTTTCACTGGCCTTCTGCTTGACCAAGCATGATGTCCTTTTCTAATTAGCTCCTCACCCACCTGCCGCAAAGTGGCCTTAGTATCCATGTCAGATACAAGCACACTCCGCCACCACCACATGTAGCATTGAAAGCAAGTCACATTTTGATGGGCCGATTCTCCAAAAAGTTTGGCCTTTTATGTAATTGATGTCCTCTGGGAAGGTGCTCACATTCCGGAACCTGTGCTTACAATGCCTTAGTCTTGTATCTCTAAAAGCATGCCTACTCTGTGCCTTTAGAAACATACTTAGTCTGACACCGTCATGCAACCAGATGGCTTCAATGGCACGCTTTCCTGCCCCTCTGGGCACATCTGATGGCCCCATCTTCAGTGCAAGAAACTGGGCCACCTTTCACTCATTGATGCTTCTCCTGCCTGCATGCCTCCCCACTGCAACAGCCTCCCTACATGCACACATGCATGCATCCGTGGAGCTAAAAATAAACAGTTGCTGATGGGCTGCCAGAGGGTGTCCTCCGAACTGAGCAGACGTCCTCTGACTCCCCTGTAAGCAAGGCTGAAGCCACAGAAAAGAACCTGGGGGTCCAGCTGGGGCTGGGGGCTTAAAGCAAAATCTCTATAAGAGCTTGGAGAGCGGAGATGAGAGGAGCCCAAGGATCGATCACAAAGTGTGAAGCCCCACAGTCACCCTCGCAGGCCTTGCCCCCAAATCCCAGCGTTAACCTGAGGAGTAGTTTATGGACATCAAGAAAAGCTGTGGTTTGGGAAGGTGAATATCGAGGATTAATAAAGGAGATGGACCAAGTACCCAACCAGCTCGGTCAACAGTTCCCCCCACCCCACCCCGGGAGCAGAGGTCATGCTGTGCAATTCGGGAAGGTGATCATAGGTGTCCAATTTTCTTCACATCTTTCGATCTGCAAGAATTCTTCCCACCTCATCAATCAATAAACCCTTTGTCATGCTGAGGTGTGGCATTTCTTCAGCTGAAAACCTCAGATTCACGCACACACACACTCACGCACGCGCACAATGTCACCCTCCTGAAACATGCTCCATTCAAATTGGGTTAAATATAGCACTCATCCATTGAGTTCCTTTTTCAGGGGTGTTATTTTAAGAAGACGAAAGAGAAAAGATCCCCGGGTCTTCAAGAGAAAGAAAAGAGTAAGCTATTTTACCTCACCCTAAGGAGAAAAAGTCGCTGATCCTGTTGCTGGAGACTAAGCATTTGCAGTCTTTGTTGAATTTTCCCTACCCACCCCCCCTCCTCCATTCAACAAAAGTTGTTTGTTCGATGATGCCAGGCCATCTGGGCACTGAGAGAGGTGGGGTTCCTTATGCGCAGCTCCTCACCCCCAGAGCCCCAGCACTGGCTCCTAGGAGGCAGGAGCATTTGTGAGTCAGTACCATGTTCCACCCCCCCACCCCCCCTGCACAGGGGAGCCCCTAAGCTAAACAGCTGCTGGCCATTTGCGCACGTGTGTGTGTGTGTGTGTGTGTGTGTGTGTGTGTGTGTGTGAGATCTGAGGTAGTCACGGGCGCGTGTTTCATTGCAGGCTAATTTGTTACTGTTCTGGGAGTGAGTCTGTCCCTGTGTCTGTAACTCGGATTACTGCTCTCTGGGAAGCTGTGGCTGGCTGATTCCGTGGGTGATCAAGCGGGATGCGTGGGCGCAGAAAACAGAACAGAGGAAAGAGGGAGCGAGTGAGAGCGAAGAGGGAAGAGATCCGGGAGCCTTAGGATCTGTTATTTGCGTCACTCCCACAGTCAGGACTCTGCCCGACACACACAGAGAATTAATCCGAGTTATAGCCAGCGCTGTCACTGCCACAGTGGCCAGATGCGAAAAGGAAGGGCGGTGGGGGTGGGGTGGGGGGAGGACGCGTGCCGGCGTTTGGGGAGGGGGATGTCCTGCTGGGCACGCCCCTCGGGGCCTCCTCTGCGGCGGCCCAGCCCCAGCCCGGGGTGGCGCCCGCCGCGGCCGCCTCGCCCGCTCAGTGGCTGAGCCCAACACAAAGCGCTGTCTCCGAGCAGAAGCCTCTTCTCCGCTGAACTCGACCCACCAAAGAGGAGAATCTGCACGTGACGTCAGTCGCTGCTGACTGACGCAGACTGGCAAAGGAGACTCAAGGCGGCTGCTCGCGCTGCCTTGCCTCGTCGATTTCTCCTCCAAGCCTCTCGTAGTGAATTACTAGAACGCAACACACACACACACACACACACACACACACACACACACACACACACACACACGCAGCTTTCAAAAATATACATTTCCAAAGGCGGTGTGTTGCAAACACAGCGCGATTTTGCAAAGCATGGGTGGGAAACGTAGGCAGGGCACGGAAGATCCCCCCCCCCCCTCTCTTCCCTTTGCTCATTTGGGAATCACCGCCGTGGGTAGCGCTGAGGCTCTAGAGCGCTTTCCTGGGAAGCTCTTTTGGGACAGGGGTCTAAGCACTGCCTCCCCCACCCCTTACCCCCCACCCCAAACATGTAGGGCATCTGTTCAGTGGAGACAGGCAGGAGGAGATCGAGGAGCCTGCAACAGGCAGAGAGTTGATCCTGGAAGGGCGCATGCAAAGCAAAATTGGGGTGTTTTTCGGCTTTGAAAAACCTCCCCTGCAATAATGCAAATGAGTGTGGTGGTGCAGGGAAAGAAAAGTGAGGAGGGGGGCGCTTCATGCACATTTAATGTTTTGGACGGAACGTTCCAGCGAAATGCCTTTGTGTGTGGAGGTTTTTTTTTAACTTGCTAAAAATAGCACCAGGGTTTGATCGTGTTCCACAAATAGACCGAGGGCTGTACTGGGATAAAAAGCCAGCGCGGGTGGAAGAAAACCTGGACATCACCGCATCACCACCCCCCACCCCCCCACAACTATGTCTGGAAATTAATTGTTGGATTTTTCCTTTCCTCTCTCCCTCCACTTTCTCTTCCTTGCCCTGTGTTTCTTTTCTCTCTCAGGAGTTCCAGTTTGGGTAAGTATTGTGTGTGCATGCCGCGACCGACAGGGAGTATGGGCTGACGCTTACTTCATGCATGCCCTGGGGGCTCTTTTCGGCTGCCTTTTACCCCCTTTCTAGAGAGAAGGGTGGTGCTGAGGGTTGTAGCTGTGGGTGTGCATAATGAATTTGGGGCTGCATGCTAAGGATCGGAGAGAGGGAGTTCTCGGCCGAGTCCGGAATCACCCTGACGAATCTCTGAATCAATAGTTGCTGCAACTCTCCCTCGCAGTCTGGGTCGGCGCTATGGAGCTCGGTTCTCTGGACCGCCCCCTCCCCTCCCCATTCTCTCTCTCTTGAAGGGTGCCCGGACACGACTTAATGGGCCATTTCTCCGTGAGATCCATGGAGATGGTCCAATATAGATAAAAATTACAGGCACGGGGCAGAGGTGGAAAAGAGAAGGGAAAATACGTGTTCTTCCGACAAACTTCCCCGCCCACTTCTGTCGGAATGTAGGAGAACCCGCAGCCCCGGCCCCCGGCGCGGTAGCTGTCCAAGCAGGGAAGGTGCTGAAAACTCCTCGGCCTTCAGCGGGTTCAGAACCGAGCGCCAGGGGGCGGGGTAGGTTGGCGCCATATAGCCCCGCCCTAGATGCTAAAGAGAGCTGCGGTGACGAGGGGGTTAAGGATGTTCAAAAGGGATAGTCGTGACTTCGGTGAGAGCTTGGGGGAAAGGAGGGGCGAGTGGGAGGGGAAGGAGGGGGGGGGTTTGAAAGGAGGGGGAGCGAGGTGTTAGATTCGAGGATGAGGCAAGGCCCGGCGCTCCAGGAACCGAAGGCCGGTAGCTCTCTGGCTTTCTCCGCAAAGGCTGAGCAATATCTGGGGCTCCATTCCCAGGTGCTCACGGCTTCCCGCCAGTGTGTTTGAAAGGTTTCTCCCCCGGTGAGGGTGACTTTCAAAATAAGCAGGTCTCATTTGCTTTATTCGGCCCCTCATTCCGTCCCACTTCATGTCCATCCCCACCTCTTATGCTCCAATAGCCTGCAGTTCCCGAGAGGCAGTGTAAGGGTGTGTGCTGTGTATTATGACGGCATTCTTATTTCACCCTTCCCTCGTATCCTAGGCGAAGGGGCCGCAGATGAGTTGGTGGGATGTGTGAACTAGAAGCCAAAGCATAGGAGTTGCTGGTGCTATGCACAGAGAATCCAGGCTTGGGAACCGCGGCGCTGAGCCCAAAGACAAGGGTTTCTGCAAACCAGCCTTCTGAGAAATTGGGGTGAGGGGTTCATCTCTGGGTTGTCCAATGTTACTAGGGGAACCATCAACACCTTGGGGATATGGGTTCGACCCGGAGTGAGACACACTGCAATTCGCTTCAGACACTTTAGAGGAACCTGTAGCCCGACAGGTGAGGAGAGACAAGGTTTGCAGCTGCGAGCCAGGGAGTTGAATGTCATTGGAGCACAAAGACTTTCATACTGATTAACTCCTGAGACGGGGATAGCAAACGTGCATCCTCAGACTGATCCACGGGGCTGAGCTGCAGACTGTGGGGCAAGCAAAGCGCTCCTGCAGATCTTAAGCAAGCTTGGGTGTCTGTTCAAGTATGTTGTCCATATAATGTTCTTGTTTTTAATTAAAAAGAAAAACCCTCGAGAAGATGAGATAAGTGCCCACGGGCGCTAGCCTTCAGGAGAGAGAGAAGACCCTGGTGTTGACTACTCTCCCAGTCCCGTGCCTGTGCGACAACTGGCCTCAGTGACTGACCCCCAAGCAGAGCACCCTGGGGCGCAGCCCTCAAGAAGGAAGATGAGAGTGGGTCGTTATTTTTAGCTCAGAACCAGCCCCCTCTCAGTAAAGGCTCCCCGACGGAGCCGGGGTGTTCGTCAAATCACAATAGTAACAAGGGCTGTGACTGATGTTGTGCAGAATAACAAGTAACACTGCAACCCACACTTTGTCTTGACAATTCAGCTGCTTGCTGCCTCGCTGCCCACCCCTCCCCTCGTCACACACTGGGACAGACTCCTCTTTCCCAAGCCTCGCCCCTCTCAGTCCTGAAACTCGCGTGGATGTGTTTACAAATTCTGCCACATTTGCAAAGAAAAAAAAACCCAGGGCGTTGGGGGAACGGGAGGGCCGGGAGAGGTGCTAGCCAAATAAAGTACTTGCAGGACTTGGGGACGGTGAGGGGGTTGCGGGGGGGTGGCCGAGATCCACGAGTCGTGAAGTAGCTGGGGGGGGGGCGCTCCGTGTCCTAATTTCGCCCCCGTCCTTCCCTTCCCCCTCCCCATTGCTTGGCACAATGCACAAGTTTACCCCCGAACTGGATCCTATTAAATAATTCAATGGTAGCGGTGTAATTTTGGTTGGAACCAGCACGGATTCCCAAGTCGTGACTGCAAAAAGTGAGTAATGCGCGCTCGCTGCGTCATGGCTCTAGTCACAGTTCATTCCGAACTGAGAAGGAATCGTGACTTCGCCTGGAGACGTCCCCTACACGGGAGACGGGAGGGGGGGCGGGGGGGCGCCAAACTAGGGGGACCGGGGGGGGGGGGCAGATCTATCCAATGAAAACCGCTGCCAGGGGGACAGTGGAACTCGGCCGCTCGAGGACTCAGCAGCCCTGCTCTGCCCCGCACACCTCTGCCCCTCCCGGCCGGCCGGCGCGCTCGCCGCACGCTCGCTCCCCGACCTGTCAACAAGTTGGAGGAAGGCAGGAACGCAGGGGTTAAGCTTGGCGAGCCGCAATTACCAAGATCGTGACCCTCCCACACAGTACCGTAACTTATATACTTACCTGGAGGAGCCCGCTCGCCGCCGGGCACACGCCGTGGGGGGCGGGGGCCGGCCGAGTAGCCCTTCTCCCCGAGGGCTGCAGGGCGGACCGGCCAGAGCACCCATCCGGCCCGGGACCCAGGTAAGAAGGGGTGGGATGGGGGGGCACTTGTCGGCGCGGCAGTTCAACTCGAGGGGTCTGCAGGGCTGAACTTTTTTCCCAGTTGCCCAGCGCCGCGCGGCGGCGGCGGGCGCGGCCTGCGGAGCCCCCTCGGGCGCGCCGACGCTCTGAAGGAGTGTGCGTGCGTCTGTCCGTCGCTGAGTCGGGGGGTGGGGGTAGGGGTATGCAGTGGGAAAGTGGGTGGGGTCGCAGCACTGCTGGAGGTGATGGATGGGCGAAGGGGGTGGGTCGACCGAGACTTGGAGACAGACGCTCCACCATCTGCGGGGCTGTACGCGCGGGCGCACGCCCGCCCTCCCGTCGATGTCAGCGAGTCAAAGATGGCAACTTTCCCCCCAAGTTCTTGCAGCGTTTGCAGTTTCCCACCTTAGGGGAGGTTTTCCCCGCTGGGGAACTACCACGGGGGCGGACAGTGGCCAGAGTGTCCCTTTGCTCACACCCTGCTTAGACACAGATGGAGGGAAGGTGGAGGGGGGGGGGCGTTTCTCTGAGAAGGGGAAAGGCAACCCTTCAAAGTTTTTTTCAGGGGGTGAGGGATGGCGTGGGTAGAAGGTTAGAGAGGCGGAGAAAAGGGAAGAACAAGGAGAGATCTCGCTCCTTCTTCCTCGCCCATCTACCTTCTCCACCCTCCTCTTCCTCAGGCCGACTGGAATCTCCCATGCACCCACGAGAGCCTGTAGCCTTGGGGGGGCTCCCTCCTTACCATTCCTTCCCCAACATTCTGCAGGATGGAGTGGGGGAGGGGTGCGGTACCAAAAGGGCACCTGAGGCGAACAGGCTATTAAACACCCAACATCTAGACGGGTTTGGGGGGAGGGTGCGGAGGGAGGAGCGTCTCCCATCACGTTGAGCTTTCGGAACTTCTTTTTTCCCCGGTGTAGAGTTGAAGCATTCTCATTTGGCTAGAAATAGGCTGACTAGCGTGGAGTTTGGGCTTATTTTATGTTCATCTTCGCTCGGCCGTCATTTTCCGTCTGGATCTTCTGGCCTGGGTCCCAGAGAGGTGTCTCTCCTCCCCCCCTCCCACCCC
>NW_022103958.1:7778448-7799947 GCF_000313985.2 Echinops telfairi | reverse complement strand
CGGCGGACTCCAGAAGCCGAGGACTCTGCCCTTCGCGAATCTTTTTGCGGTCTGGGCTTGCTGTATATAACTCAATAGCCGGAAGCCCTTACCCCAAAAAGCATTCGCGGAGGGCGCACTCATCGAGAAGACCGCGGCCACCAGCGATCGCCGAAGCCTCCACCTTCCCGAAGCGGCGCCAGTCGAGCTTTCCCTAGCCCCAGCCCGTTATCCACCGAAGACTCATACCTCGCCCTGCGTCCTTCCCACTCTCCCCGGGCTTTAGTGACCCACCTTGCCTCCGCGCGACTCCCCCGCCCCCAACTTTTAAATCGACTTTGTATCACAAGGGGAAATTGGAGCGGACAGGGTTGCCTGTGTTTTCGGAGCCGTGGGGAGAAGCGAAGATGCAATAAAAGTTTCCAGAAGTTGTGTCTCACCCCCCCACACACCCACCCACCGCGAATAACCCCAGGCACCCACTGCAAAAAGGAAAACAGGATCCGGTAATAGGGCCAAGTCTGGACTTCGACTATGAATCAGTTTAAGGGCGTCGATGGTCATTTTTGATCCTGATGATCCGATTCTGCAAAATGGGGGTGGGGAAACCCTGAAGGGAGGGGTAGGAGGCCCTTATCATCATCTGTCCCCCAGTGGGGACTCGGAGGTGAGGCTAGCCTCGGTGAATTGGGGAAACACCCAGGCATCCGCCCCCCCCCCCACTACACACACCCCTCCCCAGCTCCCGGGAATCTCGTCTACCCCCAGCGTCTATTTCCAACCCAAAGCGGGGCGCTTTACAGCCTCAGGTACCCTCAGCCTCCTCTCTTCCAAAACTAAGTCTTACCGAAGGGGGTAAAACAGGCCAAATCTGGGGGACCCTCCCCCTCTTCCAAGAAGGCGCTTTTGAGAGGTGCGGTTGCACCGACTCAGCAGCTTTGCTGCTGCAGCAGCTCGGCCCCATCCTGGCCTCTCGAGGCGCCAGGCCTGGGGAGGGAGACAGAGCGGCCGGAGTGGGGAGCGGCTGTGGGTCTCCCTCCTCCTCCTCCCCTCCTTGCAGTCGTGACCACTTAGGTGACAAGTAGCACAAATCAGGCCTTCCCCATGTTCAGCACCCAGTGCCCTTCGCAGACTAGGAACTCTGCTAGACGCCCCTAGGGACTGGGCCAGGACCCACAGATGCCCCCAAGAGTCCCTCAGGATGGAGCAGCAGAAGGAATTTGGTCTAGAGCAAAGAGAGCCCCAGCCCCATTCTCCAGGGAGGGTGGCAGGGCGGCTGCAAAGCCTGGCTTCCTCTCAGAGGGCCTGGATTTCCCACGCAGCCTGCCCGTCCGTCTTCCAACCACCTGAGCGACCCGCACTACTACCCTGTCCCTTAGCTGCGTCCCCTCTCCCCACTTAAGGAAAAGGGCCGCAGAGTCTTGGTGAGAGGGCTGGACAGAGTCCTCCTTTTCAGAGCTCAGTCAGCTGCGAGAAGAGGCTAGGCAGGCGAGGACTCAGCTCTAGGGCTAAATCAAAGTCCCCCTCCGGAGATAAAGGAGATTTCTCCTCCGTGGACACGCTGTTGGAAAGAGTAAAAGGGTCCTGAAGATCCGCAGAGGAAGCGGCATAAAAGCAAAGGCTTGGGGGCTTTTCCTCCCTGCCTTTCACCAGGGGCTGTCTGTGGAGCGATAGCTTGACAGAGAGAGAGGCTAGAGAGTAGCGTTAGATTAAAAATAACTTCACCCAGGGTCCCTTCCGCTCCTCTTTCCTCTTTTGCGCCTTGTATCCCCCTTCCTCCCCCTGCCCGAGAACCCTCCTCTCTCCCCAAAACCTGAGATTCCACCAGATTGGGGAGAGAGGTGAAACCCAGGAGAAGTGAACTTGCAGAAAAGGGGTCCGCCCCAGAAGCCCGCAGTGACTGCCCTCAGCCCCCATGCCTCCCTCGGAGGCTAGCTTAGGGGCTGGGGCACCAGGGCCTGGAGCGCGGCCGGAGGCCGGTGTCCTGCAGCCCCGGGAGCCAGCCGTCCCCTACCTCAGCTAGCCAACTGTTGCTGCAAGGCCAGAGAGGCTGCTGCTGGTGCTTCTGCTGCTTGGGGCTGGGGACAGGGGAGGTGGGGGGAGCTGCACTTCCGGGGTTGGGGCAGCTCCCTTGTGATGGGAGGGGGGGTGCTTCGGAGAGGGGTGGGTGCATGGGTGTGTCAGAAAAAACCCCCAACTTCCCACTAAGTGCAGCTTTCCTCTTGAAGGTGATTTAGTCAGCTTGCGCAAGTGGGGGAACCTATCTCCCTCTTTTTTCTACTTGGACTTTGTTGAGGAAGGTGAACCAAAGAAGGGGCCTCACTTGGAGACACCCACCCAACTACTAATGTACACACCCTCTAAAAACACAGCCACCTCACCTACTGAGTCCCTGGGCCTGATGGAAACTTCCAGCAGGCACTTGCTTCTGATGGGCATATCTGGAGCCCCACCTGGGGAGTGGGCAGAGCCTGGAGGACCCCTCCCCACCCCATTCTACTTCTCCCTGGGGAGTGGGAAGGATTTTGGGAGTGACTGGGGAACTTGGTCAATCCGGCCAAGCCTAATAATAGCTAGTGTTTGTTTGCCTGTGTTCTCAAATCAAGACACAAGGGTTTTTTATCTGGAGCTAAGGGAGGCAGCCAGAGAGACCAGGAGCCCTCTCCCACCATCTTTGTCCCGGTGCCGCCAGGCTGCTTTGTGTACCTCTCCTTGGCTGTCCCCTTCCCCAGTTCCATTGCTCTCTGCACCCTTCCGAATCTCCCTGTGGTGCTGGAACCTAGCCCTCTGCCTCCACCGGTGCACTCCATGCTCTTCCCAAGAACCCTTCTGCCTTATGTGCCTTCAGATGGAAGCAAAGGCAAGAATGAATTCCAAGGTTCTGAGTCACCTTGCAGCCATCTCAGACCCGGACACTCTTCTCTGTCCAAGGGACTGGCCAAACTGGAGAGGGAGTGGGGCTGGGGGCTTCTTGAGCGGTTCTGTAGTTACCTTTGCATCAGCACCCCCTGTCTCCATAGCTCTTGGTCTAGATGTGCTCTTCTGCCCTGCTCCTTTCCTTCAGCCTCGCCGCTCCTTGGTTGTCTGCTATGGCCCAGCCCTCAATCTCTCCCAGTCTCCTTCAGAGCCCACAGAGGAACTGTGCCCATCTTTCTGCTCTTTCAGGTCCTGTCCTGACACTCAGAAGCGGATGCTGACAGGGATGTTGGAGGCCACCAGAGCTGAGGAGCCTGGACCAAAGAGCCCTGGAGTCCCAAGGTGAGTACGGATCAGCCTACAGCCCCTTCCCTTGACCTTTACACACATACACACACACACACACACACACACACACACACACACACACACACCTCTCACATGTGATGAGACACAAAGAAGCCAGGACTTGAGGATTGTTCTCAAAGATTGAACCCTTGGTGAGGAGAGGCACTTAGCACAGAGATTGTGAGGCCTACTTGCCATTCTGTTTCCTAGACAGGACTTGGATCTGGGGATTTAGAGGCGGCTAACCCCCCAGAATTGAGAGATAATGGCCTTTCTCAGTGGGCATCTCTGTTCCCTCTCTACCCTTCTTTTCGGGCTAGTTTGGGCCTATTGAGGGCCCAGGAAGGGCGCACAGCTGAACAGTCATTTGCTGAGCTCAGAGTCTCTGAGGAAACCCTAATGTCCTGTCTCCATTCACTGGAATACAGCAGAGGATGGATAGGGGGGAAAGTTTTAGCTTATTGCTATGCTTTTTTGAGGGGCAGGGCATTAAACTCTAAATACATTTACTTTTCCTATTAACCAGCAAAATCCCTCGCTATGGAGCTTTTGTTGGGCTGCCTCTCTGAGCTCCAGAGTCCTACTGTGATTCTTATTGGGGAATTTAGTTCAGAGCTTGGCAGAGAATTTTGAAACCCCAGGGCTGTTAGATTTGCGAGGAAGGGAGAAACCAAGCTACCTGGATAATCCTTGGATATTATGTGAGCAAAATGGAGGAAGCTGCCAGAAATCTTCCAAGGGGAAGCTGGTGGTTCATGGCAGAACAGAGGCGCCTTACAGGGAAGGCCTTCAGAGCATATAGGCAACAGATCTATTTACTGCATTTGCAACAATGGCCTCAAACACAGCAGTGACTCCCAGGATGGCCCAGGAAGGAGCATTGTCTCGTTCTATTGTCCGTAGGGTTGCTGTGAGTCAGAACAGACGTGACGGCACCTAACCACAACAGCATTCACTATAGGCATGATGACTCATAGCTAGGTCTTCTGAGAAGTTTACCTTTGGAGAGTGAAACGCAGACCGTACATTGATCGGAATGGCCCTTCATACTGTGTCAAGAATCACCTGTAATTCTTAAAACTGTGGCCGGGGCCCTCCTCGGCCTCACTAGAATTAAGAGATCTGAATATTCTGACATTCTGTCTTTGGGAAATAGGGTTGTTGTTCATTCCAAGAGGTTAACTCCTCACTCCCCTCCCTTCGACTAATATGTCCAACGTCCTAGGGAGGGGGGCTTCTTGCCTGAGAGGGAAACTCTCTTAATCTTGTTAGGAACAAAGAAAAAGATCAGTGGGCTAACCCCCAAATTTAGATAGAAGAGGTAGCACAGAAAAACTGGTAAGAGCTCTGGAGGATAGCTAGGCCGATGCCTGCATTTGTAAAGGAGCAGAGGGTCAGAAAGGCTGTGTGATTTTACCAAGGTCACACAGCTGGGGCCCCAACCTGGGCTGTTTATTGTCTCCTCTGGGCTCTTTCCTCTTCACTAAACATTTCCTATCACGACCAAGTTGTACTGATAATCCATAAACACTCTCCAGGGCATTGTTCGCAAATCCCTTTCCAAAATGACTTGCATTTTGAAGGCCAGGGTTCAAAGAACACTTTGTAGAAGGGTTTCTTCTGCTAGCAATTAGCATTCGAGGGGGCAGTGCTAGAAGGTGAGGCATGGTTCCTGTCTCTGACGTGGCCTACACGTCAGCTCTACCATCTTGGCCTCCGTGGGCTGTGAAAATCATCCTCATGCACAATTTGCTGTGTCATAGAATCCGAGCGCTGGTCTCTTTCAATAGCTGTTTCAGCTCCACGTGGCCCCAGGCCCTGGCCTCTGGTTCTCCTTTCTGGGTATCAGTTGGACTTTTGTGATGCTGGTTCCCCAGACTTGAAGGCCCAGTTTGAATTCCCACCGGCTCAAAGAAGCCAGGAGGACCCTTCCAAAGGAGCATTCTAGCCAAGCAGGAGCTACTGAATCCTTGTTACGCTGATATTTTCTGGATTAATTGCTTGTAGGGCAGTCGTGGGCTCAATGAAACAGGCTGCTAGCCCCTAGACTGAGCTTCACCTGCTTCCACCATTGACAGCCATTGAGATGCCTCAGCAGGGAGGCAGAGTAGCCACTAAGACATTCTGCTGGCGCCATCCCTTTTAAAAATAATTTTTAAATTGTGAATTAGGTGGGGAGGAGGGTGACATTTCAGATCATCAACTTTGTATTTAACAACTTAAACTATTTATCAACCCTCCACCCCCCAAGCGCTTGCCCTGTCCCTGGCGCACCCCCGTCCCCCTGGTTTCTCTTATCCTCCTTTGCAATCCAGTCTTCCCCTGTTGGGGGACCCTGTGTAGAGACCATCCTTGCTGTTTGTTCTCCCCTTCTTCTTCAGGATGTGCTTCCCGGCAATCTCTTACTATCCTAAGAAATAAGATCAGTTTCTCTGCTTTAAACTCCATGGATTGAGAGGACAGACAAAGAAACAGGGCAAAAGACATACTGAAGTTAACAAACCAAACAGCCCCAGCAGTGGGAAAGAGTGACAAGAGAGGATTTCACCTGCTCCTGACTACTGAAGCCATGTGCTCTTGGCAAAATTAGGTGGTTTTGTGGAGGGAGGCGACAATCGTGTTGGGATTGGACAGTAAGGTCATGAAATCAAGACTTGTAGCAAAGATAGAGTACCTCTGGTGCTTTGGGCCACCAGAGAACATCACAGTTAAACAGGTCAGAGATCCTTTGAGAAGAAAAACAAAAGGTATTTTCTGGTCTTCGTGGGTGGATAGACCATATGGAGTTTTAGGACAGGTTGGGGGTCTTCAGTGAAGGAGAAATTGGAAGTCTGAAAAGTTCAAAATGTGATGGAAAGTCCAGGGGCCCAGCTTGCCATCTCGTTTGCAGTCCTTCAGAACTTCTTCTGTCTTGCCCGTCCCCGGCGCCTCAGAATCTTTTGCATCCAGGAAAGCCTGAGCTTTCTTTACCTGAGAGGCCGAGTCGGCAAACTGTGGCTCTCCAGTCCTAGGTAGTTCTTTCGGGACATCTACGTGGCTCAGAAGTAAAATGGAAAAAATTTAAAGGCCATTATTAAAATATATATTTATGCCTCTCCGATAATTTATTTATTTTGTTGCGAGGGATAGGGTTGACTCTTCCATTTCAGAAATTTGCCAACCCCACTCTAGAGCAAAGGGGCATGACTGACGTTAGTACCAACCAGGTACTAGTGCAAACTTCATTCAGAGAAGAACCAGACATGCTTATTGGACATTCCCAGGGTGGAGGACCCTGGAAGCGAAACCTTTTTAAAGACCCAATTAGGGTCTGAAATTGTAAAGACTTTGTGGTAGATAGGTAGATTATGGAGAGATCGGGTGAATTCTGTAAAGTTCGATTCAAGCAGGAATACAGCAGGAGATCATGGAGGCAAAAATGTTGGGGACACGTATCTAAATCCGAACTGGTGCTTGCCACATTCTCAGCTGTAAAATGGGCACAGTAATAGCACTGTCTGGCATGGGGTTCTGGTGAGGGTTAAAGAAATGAATGCATCTCCAACGCTTAGCACCTAGTCAGTGCTGAATCAATGTGAGCTGTTTTGACCAATAAGGGTTTCTACTGCTCTTTTTTGTTTCCCTGTCTGGCACGTCTAACGTCACACAAAGGGTAGGTCGTAGGACCAGAGCTCTTCTCTGAGTGGCAGATAAAAGATAATTTTTTCTGGAAGCATCTGTCCATTTGCTCCATGGCCTGCCTGTGCCCGGGATTACTCCACTGGGAGCAGATCAGAAGAGCTGAGAGGAAAATCTTTTCCTCTGTTTTATGTATCTCTACCTGAAGATTGCTTCTTGCTCATTTCATTCCCTTTTAATTCCCGGCCTTCGAATTCTTGTCCAATCTATTGAATTTAATCACAATTGTGTTGGCCAACCATTTGCTTCTGACTTTTCGACCGGGGAGAACAAATGGACAGCATCCTTGCCATTCACCTGCTGCGCTCAGCTATTCCCATCCAGTTAGGCATGTCCAGAGCTGAGGTGGTCTCCACTTCAGAAGGCGTGAAGGGAACCGGGGAAGGCAGGCATCGATAACCCAATCTGCGGTCACGAATGTCGTTTCCTCTACCCTCTTTCATACGTACTTTATCCTTCCCTGTCTTTTCCTTCTTCCAGTTTTACTGTTTTAGAAACCTCCTCTCCTCTTGCTCCCGCCAACCAGATGAAAGCCACCCTTGGTCCCCCCCCTTTGGCCCTTCAACGTGCCTTCCTGTCCTCTCAGACATCCCTTTACTCTCTTGGTGGCAAGCTGCAGGGAGAACTACAGACAGCCTCGGAGGAGGGCTCTACATTTTCTGGGAAGCACTAGGGGGAGAAAAAAGCACCAAGGCTGATTGTTGTCCCTTGGAACCCGTCAAGTCCATGCGAGGCCATTCCAACGAGGAGGAAAAGAGATTCTTGTTTATTTTTTGTTTGGTATGATAGGAGTGGACCTTGAGGCCTCCTCTGCCTCTGACCTGTCTAAACTTTAACTCGGAATCGTTTCTTTATAATTAGCATTATTGACGCAAAGGCTCCGGGACACATCAAATGCAGCCCGGACAGTGGTCCTTGCCATCTGCTCCCTGCGGCTTTTGAAGGGGAGGGTGAAGCCAGCTCAGTCAAAGCTAATGGTTAAGGACTGCAAACTTCGAGATCAGGACAGGTCCGTCCCACCCCCTTGGTTCGACCCTTATGATTAGCTGCATGGCTTGCCCAAGTCACTTTCCTCATCTGCAAAATGGGCAGGTCAGAAGTACCTGCTCCTTAAAAAGGTTGGGCCAATGAAATGAGCTACCCGTGAACACCCAGTCTTAGACTTGAAGGCATGTCAGTGGTACGCAATACATGGTACCCACCATATGGTTCAGGGAAATCACGGCAGACCCAGGACTACTTGGGTATAGTGTATTCCCATGCCCTAGACCTAGTTATTCATGGTATAATGATCTTGGATGGCTGGAATTGTTGAAATAGGAATAAGGAAGCAGCGAAGTGGAGGTAGAGTCACTAGGAGTCATGCGGTGGGGAAAAAAACTAAAGTCCACGAGCTCCTTGGGGAAAGGTGGCAACTTACCAAGGTATTCCAGATGTTGGGAATTGGGCTAGGTATGCATCTGGAACTGAACAAATGGCGATAGCACCAGGAGGAGCTTGCCCAAGGCGCCCAGCCTCCTGGGAGAGCTGGCCATTGGCCCTGCAATGATTTACTCCCCGCTGGCCTTGAAAGCTTCCACTAACACATTCAGCCGGTTAGCCCTGCCAGAGGGGGTCGAGTCTGGAGTCAACTGATCTCGAAGGCCCACATTTTCGGTTTAGTAAGAAACATGTCAAGAAAGGAAATTGATTCGTCATTTATTATGAGTGAGTGCACTTTCTACTTCTCCTCCTCCTCTTTCTTCCTCCTCCTCCTCCACCTCCTCCTCTTCTCCTTCATCTTTTAATTGACCCCTTCAGCCTTAGGTTGTGTGCAGGAACAATGGACCAGGGATAAGGGAAGGTGACAGAGAACTTACTTGCTAGAGGTGGGAATCCATATCTGGAAAATGTTTTAATTCTTAGTTGGTGAAAGGATAGTGTAGAAGTTGACAGCCTATACAATGTTTTTCAAAAGGAAAATCCAATGAGATCTAGCCCCACAAACGTTGTCCTTTTGATTTTCACGGCCTTCAAGCCTTCAGCTACATTTGGTGAACGGCTAAGACCGTTTCCCTCTTGTGCATTGTTTTATGCCTCATTGTGAAAAGATGTACTCGGGTAATGGAATACAGACGCTGTCCTTTACTGCAACAATTTTATAAGAAAGAATTCATCTTTATAGACAGTCATCAGAATTAAAATTTGTTCAGAGCTACCCATAAAACAAATATTTTTTAAAAATTTAGTCTATGAAAAAAATACTTTAATACTTTTATATTTTGCAAGCTGAAATAATTCCCCTAATTCAAAGTTATTTTCCTCTAAAAATTACCTTTTAGGGAATATGTCCCAAACTAAAAAAAAATACAGATTTATTTAAACCTACTTCAGGTAATTTTGTACAAGATATCTTTGCATTTAAACATGAAGTGGTCATGAAAACATTTGTTATTGCTGCAAATAACAAACAAATGATACTTTTAAAGTGCAGAATTCAAATCCAACCGCGCTGTCTTTTTGAGATTAAGCAATGAGTTTTTACAGTTATTTTTAAATTATTCTTTAGAATTCTGAGGAAAGGGGGAAATATTTAAAGACAGAAAACCTCTTAAATAAATTATTCAATATCATTTATTTTATTGTTTTAAAATCTTGCTTCTCAAGGAACTACTTCTAACTAATCTGAAATTTAAAATGAAATTCTGTCTCTTCTTGGTGCATTTGTCTTTTATCTGACCAATATGTATACCAGTAAGATAAGTTATACCAGTAAATATCATCATTTAACCAAAGTTCAAATATTTCAACATGTGTTTTGTTTATGAATATAATGCATCCACTTTTCATATGGCACCAGGGAATTATGAATGCTGATTTTCCACAGAGAGATATGCAGTAATTCATGAATGTGCTTTCTTGAGGGAGCTGTGCCACTTTCGACTACTGTTTATAAATTCATTCCTTAAATTTGAAAATGATACTTCATTTTGAGTTATTCTTTTTTTTCCAGTTAGAAATATAATCTTTAGCCAAAATATTTTTTCCCCGATGCAGTTTTAACCTGAGTAATTTTTTTCACTGGCAAAATTTTTAAGAGTTCGCGTGTTAGTGCTAGCTTGATTTCATCCCCATTTTTATTTTATGCGTGAGTTTATAGGCTATAACATTTTTAGATTTTACTGTATCACATCAGCACAGTTCATTGCACTTATCACATTTGTATTTATGAAAGGGTTCTACAGTCCACTGAACAGTGACTGTTATTTACTTACTGCTTTATTCAGGGCCAAATTATGTTTGTGGTGGGTTTGTTTTCTTTTAATGAAGGAGGGCCTGGTGATAAATTAAAACAGTATATCCTGACCATTGCTTGAGGAGTCCTTTATGGGAATAAATAACATTTAAGAACATTTCCAGGAAAGGGTCACACAATCAAATATCCAGCACACAGAAAAGAGCATGTCTCCAAATTGATTTCTTTTTTTTTCTCCAATCGTTTTATTAGGGGTTCATACCAAGTTGATTTCATTAACTTTTTTTTTTAATCTCAAAAATCTTGAGCTGTTTTTCTTAATTTGCATCATGATCACCAACCTGTTGCCCATGAAAAAGAGACAATGATGAGACATGCCCTGATTAAAACGATGAAATTCTTTGCTTGTTCATTCACCTCCTGCTTGCTGCCATGTCCTGAGCAGACAAGCCTAAACTGGGGGAGAATCTTTCCACTCATAACAAGCTTGCTCCTCATTCTTTTTCATCTTTCCACTCATAACAAGCCTGCTCCTCATTCTGAACAAGGCCCCTTGCAGGTAGGAAACTGTGGGCCTACAAGCTTTATCATGCGTGGAGGTTTTATGGTGGTCAAAAAGGGTAGTCAGTACTTGATATTTTCCTTGTTCTTCGGGGGGTTAGGAATCCCATCTTTGTTGTTACGTGCCTCTTTTGTAGACGAACACACGATTCCTGGGAATAGGAAAAGCTGTGGTCTCAAAAGATCCTCAAAGGATGAGGGAGAACTATGCCATTGTTTGGAAGTGGTGCAGAGATGAGAGGGTGAAAAGATGGAGGGGAGGACCAATGAGAGGGCACCCAGCCGTGACGGCTTTCATGTGCTCATATGTTTTATGGACTTACTGTGAGTCCTGACCTTTGGTACCCTGTCCTGTACCTTACAGATTGCAGTCGGACAGTGTAAGACATGACAAAATAACAGTAATTTATAAATTATCAAGGGTTTGTGAGGGAGGGACGGTGGGGAGGGAGGGGAAAAATGAGGAGCTGATACCAAGGACTCAAGTAGAAAGAAAATGTTTTGACAATGATGATGGCAACAAGTTCACAAATGTGCTTGACACAGTGGATGGATGGGTGGATTGTGATGAGAGTTGTACCAGCCCCCAATAAAATGATTTTAAAAAGAAAAAAAAAAGGATTGCCGTGAACCTGCGTGCAATCTATGAGTAATATTGTTAGGGGAAAGGTAGTAGAAACAACCCTTGGATGATGATTGGAACATTCACTAAGTAGTCTTTGTTGGCTCGCCTCCTAATAAAACAGTTTTGTTTTGTATTCCAAAAAAAGAGAGAGAGAGGTGGGGGAGCTTTTCTCAAGACCGAAGCTCAATGATGCTATCAAAAACCTGAAAGCTCATGCTTACTGTCACATGCTTCAATTAATTATGGCTCTTTTGTATGTAGACACACACACACACATCAGGGGTGCTGACCCATCCTTATCACCTTTAAGGCCAAACTAACTCTTAGCATCTGAAAGTACCCAAATGATAAAACCGAGCCTTGTGCTAACTAACTTAAGCTGACCATTATACTGTTAAGCTGACCATTATACTGGAAGGTGCAAATTCCTCTCAATTTTATTTTACATCAAACTGGGGTCCACCTGCCACAAAAATAAGGTCCATTTTAGCACTGTTTTTGTCACAGGAGAGTCTCTTCATCAACAATAGTCTAGCCTCAGGTCTGAGTTAAACCTCAGAACCTTCTTTTCCTCTTTGGTGAGACTGATTATGAAACTGTACCTTTCTCGGTGTCTGACAATACTAAATCAAACGGTCTCTAAGTAAAAAATTTAAATAATGTTAGAGCTTCAGCTCTAACATTGTATATGAGGCAAACCTAAATCTGAGAGAAGAAAAGCACTAGTTTAGAATGGTTTAGCATCAGTATCATGTAAAAAAAAAAAAAATCCCCAAATTTCCAAATCCTGTGAAGAGAGAAAAAAGACTGATTTTATTGTCTATTTGCGAACTACCTTCTGCTCCCGAGAAAGAAAAGAAGACATGATAAAATTATAACCTTTAATGCTTCTATAACTTATCATTCACTGGTGATTTTGTGACTGCAATGTGCACTATGAAAGAAAAAAGGCAGAAACCAATAGCTGGCAGGATAATTAAAGAAAGAAACTTGTAAATTGAAAAAATCATCTTAGAAAATGAAATTTAGATGGATGCTTGAAGAAGAGGCTAAACGCATTCATATCAAGTTAATTTTCTCTGTACCAGCCTCTTCTTTGCCCTTGTATAAAACCCAAAATTTATTCACAGGAAATATTTTTTTAACTGGCATATCAAGCATATTTAAAACTGTGCTGACTTTAAATTTACCACCACATTTAGGTAAATACAAAAATCACTACTTTCTTGAAAATACAGCTTCTTTTAAAAAAAATCATTTTTATTGAGGGCTCTTACATATATTATAATAAACCATACAGAAAAGATTGCTTGTAAGGTTGAAAAGTTTAATGACCCTTCACCAGATGATTAGATGAGGGGCTTTCTAAGTCAGAGAGATGGTTAACTTTTTAAAAAAATTTTTATTGGGGCCTCTTATAGCTCTTATCACAATCCATATATATATCCATTGTGCCAAGCACATCTGCACATATGTGGCCATCATCTTTTTCAGAACATTTTCTTTCTACGTGAGCCCTTGGTATCAGCTCCTCATGTTTTTTCCCTCCCTCCCCCATGAACCCTTGATAATTTATAAACAATTTTCATGTCTTATACCAACCGCTGTGTCCCTTCTCTCACTTTTCTGTTGTCTGTCCCCCTAAGAGGGGGCCAAATGCCAATCATTGTGATCGGTTTCCCCTTATTCCTCCCTCCCCTTCCCTTACCCTCCTAGTATTGCTACTCCCATTATTGGTCCTGATGGGATAAGATGGTTAACTTTTAAGATTCTTAATTAATTCATGTCTTAGTCACATAGGGTCTGTAACAGAATATCACAAGTGAGTGACTTTAAGGAACAGAAGTGTATTTTCTCACTACTTAGGAGGCTGAAAGTCTAAATTCAGGAGGCCGACTCCAGGGGAAGGCTTTCTTTCTGGGTCCACTCTGTGAGCCCCTCCTCCTGGTCGATCCTTTTGTCACCTGGCATCTCTCTCTTGCATCTCTGCTATTTTAACTCGCTTGTTTAATTTCTTTGCTATCTCAAACGAGATCGATTCAAGACATACATGCCTTATATTAATCTTGTCTCATTAGCCTGACAAGGACAACCCATTCCCAAGTGGGATTCTACTTACAGGCATACAGTTTAGTATTTATAATATTGGGGGGAGGGGCACAATCGAAACCGTAATGGTCTACCCTTTGCTCCCCCAAATTTACGTCCTTGTTACGTGCAAAGCACTTATACTTTCCGCATCACCTCCAAAGGCTGAAATCAACCCCAAGTCCTAGATGTGATCTTCTGGATCTTCTATATAAAATCTGGTTGAGACTTTCATGTCTTCCATCCAGGGGGAAAATTCCTCTTCATCTGTGAATCTGTGAAATCTAGCCTACCAGTTCCCTGTTGCCGAAGTAGCCTGGTGGACCAGGCACATTGGTAGAACAATTCCATGACAGATTGGAGGGAAAGAGGGAATAACAGGCAACAAGCAAGTCCCAAACCCAAAAGAACAATTGACATGAATTCTCCAGGCTTGAAATAATCCTCTTTCTCTGGGACTATCGAGGCAACGGCCCTGTCTTACTGACTCTGGTGTTGGGCCTGCCCTCTGGATTTTAGAGGAAGTGCCTTGACCTTTCAGGCCCATTGGGACTCTGCCCTCTTGACTTGGGGTGGCTCAACTATTCTAGTCTTATCTGATTGGTGACCACACCCCCTCAGCCCTGGCAGGCCCTGTTCTCCTGCCCCAGAGCCACTCAGTTTTGAGTGTCAGCCTCCCCACACCAACCCCACCCCTGATTCCTACACACCGTAATGGCAGCCTTACCAAGGGGGCAGGGCCAACACCCAGAGTGTGTGTGGCTGAGCTATTCCCTCAGGGTAAACAGTCTAAACAAACTAGGGCGTGAGCAAGCACTCTAGTGGCTCTGAACCGGCTGCTTACGCTTGGTTTTCTGTCAGCAGGCCGGAGTGTGTCCTGGGCAGGTGGGGTTCTCTGTGGTGGTCTCCACCTCACTCAGGCTGCAGGCCCTCCAGGTCTCGTTGAAGCCACTAAGGCAGAGTGTAGGTGGAGATGTATGCATGCACAGGCCTGGTACAACAGTGGTGTCTTCCCAGCCAGACCTGTCTGGAAGGGGCTGCAGTGCAGTCAGAGAAGCCCTAGCGATGGAGTGGATTACACATGAAGCTGTTAATCACAAGAGCAGCAGTTCGAAAACCACTGCCTCTGTGAGGGAGAAAGATGGGGTTTTCTGCACCTGTAAAGATTTGCAGTTTTGGAAACCTAAAGGGGCAGTTCTACTCTGCCCTGTAGGGTTGCTAGGCGTCGAAATGGACCGGTGGCTCTGAGTGTTTGAGTTTAAGGGGTTAGGCATTGGGCTGTGATTCCACACGGTTGACAGCTCCGAAATCAGCTGCAGCCCCCGCTGGAGAAAGATGGGCCTTCTACTCCCGTAAACAGTTCTAGCGTTGGAAACCCGCAGGGGGGCGCTGTGAAGCAGTGACTTGATGGCACGGGGTTTGGTTTGGTTTGGTGGACCAGTGCTTAAGTGTTCAACTATTAACCAAAAGGTTGGAGGTTCAAACCCATGGAAGAAAAATCTGGCAATCTTCTCTAAAGATTCACACCCTATGAGGGAAGTCCTATAGGGTCTCTATGTAGGAATCAACTTGATCGGCTATGGTTTCTAGTCCAGTCTGATAGTTTTGAAAGCAATAGTTAAACTTGGTTATTAACTGGTGATTGATGTGCTTTCATTGATTATCTGGCTAAAATCGATGGCTTTCTGCTCCCTCTCCCCTGAAGCAGTGACTGCAACACTCGTGACTTATTCATTAGTTGATTTCACAGAAGATTCTTGTGGATGATTGGCCAGATGCCGGATGTAAATGAATGGCTTGCTGGCCAATGGTGATCGCCGGGTTCTCTAGAGGTTTTTTTCATAATGCTCCTTTACTGTAAGATGAATGAATTTAGAATTCATCTTCATTCATTTCCTATTAACAACAACCACAAAGGTAATTACTATTAGGAAGGAACCAAGCTATGTTTCCACTATTTTTGTCTCCATCTGAATAAATAGTTAAAAAAAAATCTTGGAAATGTATGCTTATGATTGGCAGATTTTCACTTCATCCCACAATTCACTGACATGAAAAATTCACACCACACACACACACACACACAGCTACTGCCCTGTTTACATCACTCTCTGCTCTACAAGTCTTACAGGTCGGCCTGAATGTGCCAATTCTCAAGTCACTCAATGTAGGATCTTCAGATTTTTGTGGAGCCAGTCGGGGCCTCTCAGGATCATCCATCCAGCCTCAGCGGCCCCTTTACACCAGGGGAAACTAAGTCAGAGGAAGGCCCACCAGCTTGCCTTAAGTCCACAGAGCATTAGTGGCTGGTCTGTAGTTAGAGCCTTCTCATCTGGCTAAGTCTGGTTCTGGCCAGCCTAGAGAAAGAGTGCGGAGTTCTGGGTAGGATGCATAAAGAAAAGCAAGAGGGGGGAAGAAGTCTCTCCACAAGGCTGATGAACGACTAAGTATTTATTGTGCTTTCCTCCTACCACCCAACTCTGCAGACCAGCCTCACTCCTTTTCTTGTCTCTCTCATCAGGTCCCTCCCCCAGACAAATCTCAGGGTCGTCCCATCTGAAAAAGGTCAGGGATCAAAACAGGTCCTCTTCTCATCGGAGACTGACACACAAACACTTCCAGACCCCTGGTGTGGGAGCTCCCGGAGCACGAGGATCAGGGGGATGATACCTATAGAAATGCCCGACATTACAGTAGAGGGTCAATAAGTGGTCTGACCTCAAAGGCTAGACAGAAACATGAACTACGTACCAACCAGAGGTTGGAGCAAAGTACTGTGGCATCTGAGAGAGGGGAGATTCAATTTTAACATCTCAGGGGGTGGGTAGCCTGTGAGCAGCCCCTTGTAAGATGAATAGGATTTGGTAGAAAGATAATTAATGAGGCCAGGCCTAGCTTTGGGAATTCCACAGTAATAGTCTAGACTCTACAGCTGTGTTTCCCAAAGTGAGTGATTCTGCCCCCCATTGGGACATTGGGACAACCCAGGAGGGCTGCAAAGGCGGCAAACTACATTCTATCCTGGATTGTGGGCTATAGTTCAAAACGTTTCTAACTGCCGGGAGACACTGCGTGATTTTATTTTTTTCTGGAAAGGAGGTGGTTGGCCAAATACAACTGAGAGCCTCTGGTCTAGGGTGATGGCATATGGCATATTTGGGAAATTTGGCAAGTGGATTACCACTCACAGATACCCTGTGTAAGAGAAGAACTGCCTCCACTGGTTTCCCAGACGGTAAATCCCATAGAAGCAAAGAGCCACATCTTTCTCCTACAGAACAGTCGACGGTGGGTTTGGACCTCCGGCCGTTCAGTTAGCAGCCCAGTGTTGTCACCGCAGCATCACCAGGGATTCCCTTTGTCAAAGGCACGTTGGAAAGCCTCTAAAGGCTTCTGACCACGGGCAGGTGTTGGTCTCTGGTGATATTATTAGAAGTTTGGAAAACCAAGGACATGAAAAACCTCAAAGATGCCTTAAAACAGTTCTGTTGTTAGGAAAAACCTCTTACTCCCACCCACACCCCCTCCATTGCTCCAAAGGAAACCAGACATTCGTGTGCTTGGTAGAAACTTAATTAGAAGGACACCATTCGTGTGGTGGTGGAGGCTGGTGGCCCCAGGGTCCTGACAGATGCTCTCCAAGGAGGGCCCATGTTATTAGACACCCTCCTGTCGTGTGTCCCAGGAAGTTTTTCTCCTGGAGTGGAATGCTGAACGCTTCGGTTGAGAGAATGAGCCCTTCCCCAATAGAAACTAGCCTGGGTTCTTCACCCGGAATCGTGTGTCCAGGTTTCTGGTCTCCTGGGCCGCATACACTCCTTCTCAATTCTTCCCCAGAGAAGGTAGTGCGACTTCCACCAGGATGAGGAAACTAGCTTCCTTTTGGAAATGGGTTAAGTGTTGCGTTGCTAACCGCCGAGTCGGCAGGTCAAGCCCACTGCCTCCGTGGGAGGATGAGACTCTCTGCGCCTACAGAGATTTGCTGTCTCAGAAACCCAAAGGAGCCGTTCTCCTCTGACCTAGAGGGTCGGTGAGCTGGCCTCCGCCCGGTGGCGCTGGGGGTTGGGTTTCGGGTTAAGAGGTCTCGTGCTTTGGATCGGCCAGATGTCGGAGAGGGAGGCCTCTCTGGTGAACGTGACCATGGTGACCAGGGGATCGGAGTGTTGAGCTGGGGCTGTTGGTCTGCCATACTTGCCTCCAAGGAAGGTGGTCGCTTCCTCTTCTGCCTTCACTTCCCCGAATGCCTGAGGAAAGTAGCTTTCCCGTGGGCCTTAGCGAAAGAAATCCCAGGCTTCACCCCAGAAAGCGGTCCAGTCGTGGAAACTCAAGGGGCGGGGTCGCTCGCTAAGCGCAGCGAGGATACAGGTTTACTTCATGTCTGCGTGGCTCTGCTTCGTTGTGCTTTTTGGATGCCGTCTTCCTCCCCATGTCCACCTTCTGCCCTTTCACTCTCAACATGGTCGTCCCTGAGCCCTCTTTCCTCCTTCATGCTCTTGACTGCAGCCGCCCTTCCGTCTGGACCTCTCTCCTACGTGCACTGAGGCCTCTGTTCTGATAGCCTGGGACGGTGCCTTCCATGTCCGAGTGGGGTGTAGCCAACCAGGAAAGGGGGTTCAGCAGGTGCCGGCAGGACTCAGCCTGATCCCAGGATTATGGCTGAGCACCAGAGAGGTCACAGGTGTGAGTGTGTGTGTAGACGTCAGACCATGATGTCAGACCTATCCATTGGTGTGTGGGTATTGGTGAAGCAAGTGTATTGCAGTGCAGCTACCTTACACTGGAGATGTGAAAATCTAGGTCTTCTTACAAACTCTTGCACTGAGTTCTTATGTCCCCATAGACAGCATCATGGTTGAGCAATGAAACAGTGTCTGGTTAGTAAATAGCACCTATTCTCTGACTTCGTGTTTACAGCATTATTTCTGTCTATTTGCTCATATATCCTCTCCTTCTTACATCTGGATATACAAGTCTCTGGAATGATGTTCACCTGATAGTGAAAATGATGGTATGTCTGGTTGGAGGAGCCCTGGTGGTAGCTCTGTCTTTAAATACATGGTTTCTATCCTTAAGGTCAGTGGTTCAAACTCACCAGCTGCTCTAAGGGGGAAAGATGGGGCAGTCTGCTTCCATAAACATTTTAGCCTCGGGAACTCTCTGGGTCAGTTCTACTCTGCCCAGTGGACTCACAATGAGTCAGAATTGATTTGATGGCGATGGGTTTGGCTTGGGGTTTATATCTGAATGGTGAGATTTTGTTTATTTTTGTTTTGTTTTGTTTAATAACTCTTTTGAATGCATTTTGGCACTGCTTAAATTCTTTCTTTCTTTCTTTGCACTGCTTAAATTCTTAATAGACTATCTGGAATGGTATGAATATTGAATATTGTTGGCACCAATCAAAACAGACTCTCTGACCCTTAGCAGTAACTGTTAGAGGTATTCTTTACGATATGAAAGTAGGGAAGATTGTAAAAATCCTGTCCAATTCCCCAAATCTATAATTCTAATTTTATTGATATAAAAAATCACTGGGGTGTTTTTGTTTGTTTTGTTTTGTTGGTATTAAAGGTAGCTTGTGATTTTAAAAAGTAGCTTATGATTTTAAAGGTTTCTAGGATAGAAATAGAACAAAGGATGATCCATGGGTGGATGAATGAATGGATGGATGGATGTAGGCACACACGGTATTATTTCTCATAAAAATCGTGTCATACTCTACTGCAATTTTTAAAAAGATACCGGAACTCCTCACAGGAGAGATGTCATCTCCGAAGAAGAGATGATGAAATATCTTAAGAGAGTATAGTCACTGTGTCATGCGCAAAATGATCCCATGTTGTTTATCCTGTTCTGCAAAGGGTGACGTGGCACTTTAGCCTCCTCCCACCTCCTTCTCTCTCATCCTGATTTTTATTGTGATATCACGTACAGTATTCCATTATTGATACTTAATTATGTTATTCGTATTATTTGTACATGATCAAGTTTTACATTGCCATAATTCATAAGAATTATCTAGCAATCGTTCATTTTTTCTGCGTTCTTTTGCCACAGAGTCTCCATTCTTGGGTCCTTTAGTTGCATTTTCACATGTAATTGGCGGCATGTCATTGCAGTTTTTTTCCTTCAAAAACAGCTCATTGATGCTGCTGCACTGGGCTTTTCCACAGGTGTTGTCTTCATGTGTCAGTAGGCAGGCACGCACTGTGTTGGGTCACTCTGTGTTTGGAGAATTATGTGGGTGCTCCTCTCTTGTTCTTCTGACATCAAAAACTTTTGTGAGGAAAGCTGACGTCGATGTAATTGTTTCCCATTGTCGAATTCTTTTTCTTGAAGGTTAATTTTTTTTATTCTTAATGACGTCTTTTGAGGTTTTGAGCTTTCTATTCAGGGCGTACTTTTCACTAGGCAGATTCCGTTTTGTTGCTTATTACTAATTACTCAGTGTGGGACCTTAGCAAGTCACAGCTGTCTCTATGTTTCAGGTTCGTGTGTGCAGAAGATGAATGATCATGAGTTCTGCTTGGTAGAAGTGTTGGGATGACTTGAGTCAGTGTGCACAATGTGCTTGGAACCGCGTCTGACGTGGAAGAGGCCCTCTTTAAGAGGCTGTTATTTTTAAGGCGATTTGCTCGTGTTACGCCTTTTGATACTGCTTTGGTTCCGTCGGTTGCGTCTGCTGCTCAGATATGCCGGGGGTTTTGTTCTTGTTGACCATCTTGCTCCTCTATGTCAACCGCCTTCTCCATGATTCGCTTACTTTATTGGTCTTTTTCATAATGCCTGTGCCATGCATTGGAATTTATACGAAGGGGCAACTAACAGCAACACTGTTGGTCAAATCCTTTTATCTTAATAGGACGATGTATCTCAGCTGGATCTAGTCTGCGTCCCTTGTCTGTTTCTGTGTGGTGCTTTGCTCTGGCGCTCGTTGGCTTACTCAGAGCTGCTGTTTTCCTTTTCATCTCCTCTTGTCGTTCGATGATCTCGCGAACTCCTGTTCTTGTTCGGTTGTCCTTGAGTTAAAAACACAGAAGGAGAATTGTCCTTGTTTGTTTGTTTATTATTTCCTAGAGTGGTGATTTGGGGGCCTTTGGCTTCTGCCTGAGCAAATGTGTTCATGTGAGTGCATGCGTGGAGGGTGCACATATGTGTGTTTTGTATGTGCTTGCATGGTGCCATTCCATTTCTTATTAACCTTGACTGTGCTCTGGAAGTTTTACCCGTGTTAGGTATGTGGGGACTTCAAAAAATTCAAGGAAACATTCATATCTCTCAATTCCAATTTTCCACTAACTTTTTGAAGTCCTCTTAAATAGATAAACAAAAAACAAAACATCACTCTCGTAGCATTCAGTTGATTCTGGCTCACAGCGACCCCACAAAGGGTTTCTGCACATTTTTACTGGCGGAGCAGACAGCCTCATCTTTCTCCGGAAGAACAACTGCTGGCTTTGAACAGCTGGCCTTGAGGCGAGCAGTCCAGTACTTCCCAAAGGATCAACCAGGCAGCGTGCAACGCGCAGGCGGAACCTGGGGGAGTACATGGTTAAGCGGCCATCTGCTAACCAAAAAGTTAGAGCTTTGAACCCACTTAGCTGCCCTGTGGGAGAAAGACCCGGGGGGTGGGGGGAACCATGTCTGTAAATCTTCCAGGCAGTGAACCCCGTGGGGCAGTTCTGCTCTGTTACCGGGATCACCATGAGATGCCACCTACTTGACTGCACCCGGCCACAGCACAGTACAGATAGAGTGGTAAAGAGTTCATGGTGGTGAAAATACATGAGGGGAGCTTCAAAAATGTTCCTGTAAAAATGGAATGAAAACAGAATGGGGTTTTTCCATGACCTTCTGGAAGTCCTCTCATAGGTAACAAGACATTTGCTAATTCAATGAATTGCACATGCTAAATTCAGTGACATTGATGATGTGCATCATAGGGTACAACGATTAGCATGATCCTTTCCTCAGTTATCCCACAGTCATGGACAGAAAATCACCCCCCCACCCTCTAGCCAATGGCTCTCTTCCCACCCACTGACAGCCTTTGCCTATTCCTATACATC
>NW_022103958.1:7769436-7777969 GCF_000313985.2 Echinops telfairi | reverse complement strand
TACGACCTGTGTCCACCACTGACAGCCTTTGCCTATTCCTATACATCATACGACCTGTGTCCACCACTGACAGGCTTTGCTTATTCTTATACGTGGCATCATACGACCTGTGTCCTTCCGTGGCTGACTTGTTTCACTCAGTGTCATGTTTTCAAGACTTATCCCGATTGGAACACAGATCAGGCCTGCGTTTCTCTTTATGGCTGTGTAATGTTCCATTGTGGGTCTAGACCACTTTTGCAAATTAACTTCATCTGTTGAGGCGCATTTGGGTGGTTTCCACTTTGGGCTGTTGTGAAGCATGGACTGTTTCTTGACCTTGCATGCCACAAGGCCAGAAAGATCGCCTCTCGGTGTGGTTCGCGTTCTGGTAGTGTAGGCATAGGTCTTGCTGAAGCTAGCACCCACACACTGTTTTGTATCTATGGACTCTGCCAATGTTGGTGACATCTGGGTTCCCATTAGACACCACCAAGGTTCACACCACCTGGCTCAGTGGGGGTGTACCTCCTGTGGATGGGGCGATGACCGATGACCACTGCCTTCAACCCCAGACCCACTGGCTATCCCTAGCGTCTCCCTTCAGGCAGTGAGCGGCCATCGCCTGAACGCGTCTTCTGCCACTCTCAAGCAGTTGCCTGCCGCTGTTTCCCCGACTTCCCAGCCAGCGAAAAGAAAAGATTCTCCCTTCACTGGGTCTCTCACCGGGTCTGGGCTTTGAAGTGGGAATGCTTAGGACTGTCTTGGCTTCCGGGTTCGTTGAGTAGGGATGAGGTTAGGAGTCTAGCCATGCTGCGGGCCAACTTCACCCCAGCAATGTGTTTTCTTTCCTCTGCTCCCCCCGCCATCTGGCATTGGCTGTGGAGGAGCGCTGGTGATGTAGTGGGGCTGCGAGGCTCCCGGTCCGCAGTTCCAAACCAGCCGCTTCGCTGAGGGAGAAAGATGAGGCTTTCTATTTCTGTAGTAAACAGTCGCAGTCTGTCAGATGACCCCCCTCTTGACCTAACCTGAAATTGCTCGAGGCTCAAGTATTTCTCGCTTGTTCCCTCCCCGACACAAATTTCCTCTTTGGCTTTTTAAACATCTATAGGGGTCTTTTCGTTCTTACTCTTTATTTTTGTTTTTAACCGTTTATTATTATTTTCTTCTTGCAAAAACAAAACAAGCCAGTTACCGTCTCATGAACGCAAGGGGCAGTTCCGCCCTCTTCTATAGGGTCACTGGGAGTTGGCATCGACTCATGGTAGCGAGTCGGGTTGGCTTTGGTGTGGTGCTGGCTGCCCTCCTGTCCTTGCCACTCACCCCTCGTGAACATTTGTGCTATTTCGTCAAGTATTGGGGAAGGAGTTTCTGGGAAACAATTCTGTTCCTGCCTCTTAACTCAGGCTATTTCTCATTCACCTCCATCTGTCTTACTTCAAACACCTGAACATCGAGATACTGATAGCATGGTACGCATAAAAAATACGGCATGGTAGTTCCAAAAGTTGTGGATGCTCTTGGTAGTACGATGACCCGTTTCAAAATGCAATGAGCAGTTGTTGAGTCGTGTACCTCTCTTGGGATAAGAAGCGGCTCAGGAACGGGGGGCTATAGAGGTCTCAGTTGGGGCCTGCGCTTCCCTTTGTCAAGCAAGAGGGATCATTTCTTCTCTGGTCCCACCGTTAGGTTACGAGTCTGAAAGGTCAGGTACCAGATGCAACCCTGGATAGATTGTTTCATTTCAAAAACAAGACTTTTCATCATCAAAGAATCCAGGCAACTGTCGGGCAGGGATGGTAGGGCTGAGTCTGGACGTTTGGGTGTTTGTGTGCCAAGCCAGCTCCACTCTTGGAAAGTGGGCCTCAGGAAGTTCCGCGCATCAAGACTGGTCGGGTAAGAACACTGGTTGGGTTAATTCCAGGAGGTGATGCTGAAATTGTCTCCACTTAATGAAGGCCACCGTGCTTGGTCAGGTGAGGGGCAGCACAAGAGGGGAAGGCCTTCGACAAGGTGGGCTGACACCGTGGCTGCCGCCATGGGCTCCAACGTAAGAATGGTTGTGAGGATGGGGCAGGACTGGAGAGAGTTGGGTTTGGTTCTGCAGAGATACTTAATCCGCATTGGCCTCAGAAAATGTAGACATAATATAACATTCGTTAATAGAGAGTGATGCATACCATGGATGCACTAATTTGTTGATTTTTATGGTTAGTTTAAAAAGAATCAAGGTGCTGTTGGTGACTTTTAAATAACTGCAATAGTGTGGAGCTTTGGGTTTAAAATTCATTATTATGTTATGTAGACCTATCTTGAATTGTAATATTTCAACAACATGTTTCATTCGCATTATTAACTCCCAGCTATGGCATACCTTAAAATATGCACTGTTTGAAAAAAAAATAAATGTGTATACCTTTAAAATAAACTACAATTCTGAGTTTTCAATAATTTCTTATTCTCTTTTCTTTCAAATGGTTGAGAATTTATTTTCGTAATCTAGACACTAGACTAGTTGGATTTGGTGATGTTTAAATCTTTCTGGGCAGACAATCTTTAATTAAACCGGATAGCCTTTATTCTGTAAAGGAGAACAAGGTTAAACTAGCAATTAAGGGACTTTTATGGAAAAAGGCTCATTTCTGTTAGAGAGTTCATCTTGGGATTCTGCCATTCTGTCAATGTTGACCTGCCTGAAAATTGTGTGCGTTAGCTTGTTCCTGTGGTTTTTATTTCTTAAGCGCCACTGACGTAACTTGAAGGCAACCAATGGTCATAACAAAACCATTCTGCAGAAAAGAACCCAAAACACAAAACGGGAAAATATTGATTAAAGCCAAGGTTTTCATCATCCGCCATTACTTGTCTCAAATACAGCGTTTTTGACGTTTTAACGTGTGAGTTTAAAATGGAGAACTTGGTCAGCACCGCCTTAGGGGTTAGGATACTCGGCAGTGAGACATTTGCATAGTTCCTATCGATGACGAGTCAAGTGACCACGGTCCCCCACCCTAACAGGTTGCTGATTCTTTGAGTGCGGAGCCAGCTAGGTCCTTATTCCAGAGGTGATGCTACAAAAAGTTTCCAGGATTTCCCGTTGGGAACTGCTGTGTGTTGGAGACTCCCAGATAGGACGAGAGTAATACTTGGTCACCTTCTTTGCGGTCAGAATGGGCAGAATGCCTTATTACAGGAAAGTTTAATAATTATGTACAGTTTCTGGTGACTGACTTGCACCTCTGGCCCCTTCTTGAACCATCTCTGTCTTCCGTGGTGCTTAAAATGAAAACAGATTTGTTTTTCTTGGAGCGGTAGAAAGCATTCTGGATCCAGGGTCAGCTTCAGTACCAGCGAGCTGTATAACTTCCAGCAGGATTCTAGGCTACTTCCTCGTCGTGTAGCATGGTCTTTGGTAGCATAAGAGCCATCACAATTGCTTATCGATATACCACCCCAGTTGATCTGAAATCCAGTGGCGTATATGGGAAGATGACAAGTCCTATATAAATATAAAGTATTTATGTGAAGTCATCCTAAGTCATCATCACAGACTTTTCTAGAAAAATTCTAGAGAAATTGAATGCCATCGTTCCTTGCGTGCTGAGGTGTATGAAAGTGAACATTTGTTTCTTGGGGGGATGTGAAGAGATTCGAGAGTTTGAAAAGGGTCAGGAGACAGTATCCAAGACACGGAACTTCTGCCGCGATGTGCAGCGTCCGTAAAGAAGGAGGCCAGGGTATGAAACGAGGGTGATCGGCAACACTGAGCAAAGACCCCTATCGCCATCACACGGTAGGCAAACAAGGAGCGGACCCATGCCCACGCCGCTTCCTCTGGCCAGGCTGCTCGGGCAGGATGGTCTCCTGGAGAGCTGCTGTCTCACGCATTCATCGACAGGCTAACGTTCTTCCTGCAGTCTGACGGCCCCGTTCTCCTGACACTTCATGCTCATTTCTGCAGAATGGGTACTCTGAAGAGCTGGAGGCTAATTCGCTGCATTCCGATGGTGTCTGACTTCCAGCCTGTCATTCCCACCTCAAATGTTCTCGAGAGGCTCATGAGTAGCCAAGCCTGCCATTTTGTGCAAGTGGGGTCAAGGATTCCTGTGCTGAGAATCACCAGGAGGACATTTGGAACATGAAGTCAATGGTAATCCTACCTCCTGTTGATACAGTTCCGCCTCTCGGGTTTGTAGGACGGGCTCCCATACACGCGTGCACTTGACCCTCCCACAAAGTCAGCTGTTCCTCTCTCCACTTCAGCTATGAAGAAACTGGTGCTTGAAGGATTTAAACGGCTTCCCTGCATTCACCCAGTGGAAAGGGTAATACTTGGCATAGTGGTACACCCCATCAGGGGCCTTGGAGCTGTGGCCCAGGGCTCTAGGGAGTCTTCAAGCAAATTAGCAGCGCCAGATCTCTGTGCCAAAGGGAGAAGAAAGCCCGCTGGGTCACCAGAACCTTCTACTTTGAGAACAAGCAATTAAACTTCATTTTTGCCCATGCCTCCTCGAGGGACTTACACATACGTACATATACAACAGGATGCCCACCACGAGGTGACAGAAGATCGTGTAGCCCTTCCCAGCACTGGATAGGGATTCAGTAGGACCGTGCTGGGCCGTCTAGGTCTTCTTTTCTGTATTTACAAATGACACCCACAGTCATGCCTGCTTCAGACGGTGGTTGTGGTGATGAAATGAACTTGTAGGGACCATGCACAGCTCTGGTGAGCTGGAGCATGCTGACTATAGACTGACTGTGCTCGTGACTGGGTTGAGCTATTTGTGTTGCTTTACAGAAATGACCTAGGTGTAGTGTCATATCCTAAATTGTCTTCCTTCCTTTGGTCAAGTTCTGATGTTGAGACTGCAGGAGACCATGGAAGAGAGAGAACTGGACGATGGTAGGTGTGCTCCTTTCGTGCCTATTTGTGTGTGTGTGTGTGTGTGTGTGTGTGTGGTGTGTAGAATTGCCTGCTAAAAAAGACCCGAGAACCAAAAAGTAAGCCAAGGCTTTCCGAGAACGTAGATGTCAGGGATCACTCAGTGAAGCTCTTACCACTCACTCCTTCGAAAGCCCCTCAAGCTTTGCGTCAGTGCTCACGTGCTTTTCTTTACCCTAACTCTTTATTTCACGAGTCACAGCTCCGAACATGGACGTGGATGCCTTATAAGTAGCAATGTATGAAAACCAAACCAAACTGACGGCCATCAAATTAATTCTGACCCTTTAGGGACAGGGTAGAACTGCCCCCTTGGGGTTCTGAGACCGTAACGCTTTGTCCAAGAAGAAAGCCTCGTCTTTCTCCCCCTTGCAGTGACCGGTGGTTTCGAACTGCTGGGCTTGTAGGGAGCAGGCCGATGCTTAGCTCACAGTACTACCAGGGCTGTATCGTATTCCACTCACGGCACAGGAAACGGAAGCAGAGTAATAGAAATTGAAAAGTAATGGCCTCCTAACATTTGTAGCACTTGGTATGCCGTGTCAATGACTTCCGCATGCACTTGAAATAATTCTAAAAGTCTGATGACCTCATTGCCTCCCTGTGCGAGTGGTTGTGAGGTGCCTTTGAGGTGACTCCATCTCACAGCGACCCTGCACACAACAGAAGGACACACTGCCGGGTGCTGCACCCCTGCCCAGGTGTTCTTGGGTTTGAACCCATTGTTGCTGCCACTGTGTCCATCCATCTTGTCGAAGGCCATCCTCGTCTTCACGGCCCCTCTGCTTTACCAAGCGTGATCTCCTTCTGCAGAGACTGGTCTCCCCTGACAACATGTCCAAGTACAGAGACTAAGTCTCACGATCTTTGCTCTGAAGGAGCATGCTGGCTGGGCTGCTGTCTCTGACACTGTTCCATGGCTGTCCAGCAGGTTTTCAGCGACTCATTCCTCTGACGTGGACAGCTTAGTCCTTCTTCGTGGCCTGTTCTTTTTCTGGAAGCTCAGCTGAAACCTGTTCGCTTTGGAGGGTCCTGCTGGCTTTTGAAATACCGGTGATGTCGTCTTCAGCATCACAGTCATCCACAAGCCACCACAGTGTGGCAAAGTGGGAGACCAGAGGTGGAGATGTGGGTTCGAAGTTGGACAAACCTACTCCTCTGGGTGGTGACTGGGAGAGCTGGTTGGAGGAGGGAGAGAGAAAGGCTGTAATATGCCGCCAGGAGAAGACTGAGAGTGCATTGGGCTGACACTACGATGCAGCGGAACAAGTCTGCAGGGCTCTACCTCCTGAGACACAACTCGGTTGTGGCATTAATGGAGGTGCATGCTGGTGACTGGGCCACGGAGAAGAGGAAGTGACTGGGCCTTTTAAGATGAGAGGAAATGATACATTTGTGTGTGTGTGAAAAGGACACTTTCTGTATTTAAGAAGCAATGTGCTTTCTTTGGAGAAAAATTATGCTTGATGAAAAAGAAAGAAGATAGTTCATCATTTGACCACTCAAAGGCAGCACCTTGGTGTGTAAGGGCATAGTTTTCTTTTTTTAAATCACAAACCAACTTAAAAATGCCATCAAGTTCATTTTGACTTGATGGGACCCTCTTGGACAGAGTAGGGCTTCTGAAGCTGTCGGTCTTGATGGGAGAAAAGAGGCTGTGACCTTGTGGTTAGCAGCCAAACCCTAACCCACTAAGCCACCCGGGCTTCTTGGTGAATCACAAGAAACCCATGTATCCAATTCTCATAGATGGAGAATAAGTAGCATCCACAACACCACCATTTTCAACAAGTGAATTGTGTTACCGTGTATGCGTAGATCATGGTCTACCTAACCCATTCCTTAATTATTGGAATTTTTTCAACTAATAAAAAATATTTGGCTATGATGCAGTAATGAAGAGTTTGGTAGCGAAATCCTTGTGAATGCCTCTAATTATTTCTTAAGGTAAAATTATAGCCAAGTTGCTTTTCAGAAAGTTTATTCTAAGTAGTGATGCACTTCAGAAAGCCTCCCATCATACCCCATTTCAATGAGAGCTAAAGTAGCCGGGGTGAGGGGTGAGGCAGAGGGGGTAGTCCGAACCGGTCAACTTTGGTTAGGGGGAGAATTCTCTACATTGAGGACTTGCTCATTTCCAAACGAAGCCAGAGGTGTAAGAGCACGGCAGTTGTCTTAAGGACTCCAAAAGCATGTTTTCTGGATTGTTCTCTTTCTCTGCGTCCCTCAGTCTCAGTATAGGCGGTCTGAGAATAGTGGCCTGGAGTTAAAAAACAAACAAACAAAAAAACCTGGACAATGTTCTCCCTCTGCTGCATGTTGTGGTGTGCTAGGAAACATCGTATTACTTCCTAGACTCTCAGGTTCCTCATCAGTGAATGGGGGGTGATAGTGCCTCCCTTACTGCCTCATTGGGGTCTTTTGAGATTTGATGTCTCAAAATGGAGATGATGTGGGTGCAGCTCCTCTTTAGAAAAGTGAACATAGTGCCCTTTGTAAATTATAATAGCGCGTGTGTGTGTTGGAGCTCCTGTAGACCCTATACTGCAAAGGAAGAAGACCCCAGATTGACAAGGAGACAGGGATTCTAACCCCAGCTCCCCAACATACTAGCCCTGACAGCAAATCGCTCCCCTCACCACCACCCCCGCCACCCCCCCCCACCCCCGTCTCTCTCCCCAGAACTAGTTTTCCCGTTGGTACAATGAGGGACTTGCATGCATGACCTCCATCAGCAGCACTTGATGTGCTCCCCACTGGCCACTCTGAGGTATACTCAGAACGGAACTAATCGGGTCCCTGTATGTCAGAATTGACTGGATGGAAAGGAGTTCGGTTCTGGATGAAGAAAATGAGATCCAGCAAGGTTATATCCATCACCCAAGGTTGCATGGATCCCTTGGGCGGAGCGACAAGTGAAGCACTCAACTACTAACTGAAAAGTTGGAGATGTGAACCCACCTGGAAGCGGCTCAGAAGAAAGGCCGGGCAATCTGCTTCCCGAAAGCCTTCCCACAGCCGTTGAGACCCTGTGGGGTGCGATTCTACTTTGCCACACGGGATTTGGAATTCGCTAGCAGGCAACTGATTTGTCTATCTGTTTAAGGTCAGGTGCTTCTGTATCACGTGACTGTGTCTACAGGACAGGTAGCAAGGCATAAAATGACTGGCAAACAACAACCAACTGTCACGGAGTCCATTCTGATTCGCAGTGATCCTATATGACAGGATGGAACCGCTGCCCAGGTGCCAGGCTCTGTCAGTCTTGATGAGGGAGATTGTCTCTTCTTTCTCCTACGGAGCAACTGGTGGATTTGAACTGCTGACCTTGCGTTCAGCATCCCAACAGGTAGGTATTCCACTATGCCACCAAGGCTCCCAAAAATGACAGGCAGATTTGTTAACGGTGGCTGGGAAGAAACATTTGGAACTTGGTTCAACTTCCCCAGTCGCTCCCTGGGAGGAAGACAAGCCTTTTACTCCCATAAAGATCCACAGACTCCGAAACCACAGGGGAAGTTCTCTCCTGTCTCATGGAGTCTCCATGAGCTGGAATGGACGCAATAGCAAAGAGCTTGTTTATTTTGTTTCCTTTCTGAATCTATTCCC
>NW_022103958.1:7762769-7769336 GCF_000313985.2 Echinops telfairi | reverse complement strand
CCCGCTTACTACTTGCATTGCTCTGTTGTTGTTTGGCCCGGTTGATTCAGATATAAAGGGATTTAAATTGTTTTTTAATGTCACAAAACCCAAAATAAAAGTGTGAATCCTTTCCTGTATCAGGAGAGCCTTGAAACCAGGGGTTTCTGGGGTGCCTACACATGTCCAGGACCCAACGTAACGTTTGGCATAATTGGCGGCTCATGATCATTGTCATTAAGGCAGGGTGGGGAGCCACAGGGGCCCCAGCCAGTACAGCCAGGTCTCTGACTGGGCGATTCTTGTTTGAGTCTCCAAATCCCACTGCCATTGAGTCAATTCCAACTCACAACAACCCCACATATGGTTTTTGAGACGGCTTCGTTTTTCTCCCAGGAGACGCTAGTGGATTTCAACCCACAACATTGGGATTAGCAATGCACCCCTAACCAATGGAGGAGCCTTAAAAACCAGTTGCTGTCAAATGGACTCTGACTCAGGCCATCTCCTGCACATCCGTGTAAGACTGTGCCCCGTGTGGTGTTCAATGGCTGGTTGCTTTATTATTATTTTTAAATCATCAGGGGCCTTTCTTCTGTGACACTTCTAAATGAACTTGAACCTCCAGCTTTTCAGGTAGCTACTGAGAATGTTAGCCTTTGTACCATCCCGGGGCTCTCTTTCCCGCACAGGCAGTGTGCTGTCCTAATTTGATCAGCATGGCAGTCTCAGAACGTGTGAGGTAGATGAGGTGTGAAGAAGAGGTGCCGTGGTTTGGGCTTTGAAGCCAGAAGCCAGTTCACCGTGGCACTCACTAGCCGAGTACCTTTGGGCAAAGCGTTTGAATTCTCCACGCCTCAAATGCCGCCTGGGTAAAATGGAGATTAAAATCCCTTCTCCTTTGCTGTATATTGCTAATGTATAGTACAGGCTCATCAAAGATGAGCTCTTCTTCAGGAAAGAAGCTATGTGGTCCCGTGATTTACGTCATAGCGGCTGCTCTAGTCATTATCGTTGCAACGTCTGCCAAACAAGTGTGTGGGACCATGCAGACTGGATGCCTTCCCTCTGTCCCTGAGGGAAGAACCAGTGTAAGAACCAGTGGGGATTTGAAACTGAGGATGGCCACATATGTACAAATGTACTTGATACCATTGATGTCTGGGTGGTTATAAGAGCTGTAAGAGCCCCCAATAAAATGAGTTATCAAGAAAAAAAAAGTGGGGGGAGCTGCTCATAGGATGATCGGGTTTAGGTGTGAGTGATTGTCACTGGGTTCCTTGTGATTGTCAAATCTTGGAACTCGAACACGGGGGTTGTTGTGTTTTATCATCCTGCTTAGCATAAAGTGAGCTGTGTCAGAAGCAGGAAGGCGGGAGTTCACTACCATAAAGAATGAAAAGCTAGGATTGGAGTGAGCCCCTGATTCCCCAAGACTCCCGTGTGCTGAACCTCCTCAATCCAGGAGCTAGAGCTGCGACACCAGAGGAGTGGCAAGTGAGTGGTGACGGCAGCACCAGGAGCACAAGACAGAGTGGTGGACTTCATGGCCCACAGAGCAAACCAGCGGAGTGGGAAGCCTCCAGCACCTAATTAGGGGAGTTAGGTTTGCTGACCACAGAACTTAAGCTAAGTGCCTTCAGGCTGAAATGCTTATGACTGAGTAGACCACCCTTTGGGCATTTATTGGCAACACTACAGAAGCTTTGTAGCATTGTCCAAGCGGGGCAAAGGCCTGAGAGACCGAGGACCTGAGAGAGGTGAGTCTGTTCAAGGAGAACTGTACCTTGAACATTTCTGATTCTGAGTTGTAACCCATTAGCTTCCTCCATAAATGCCATAGTCGTGGGTTCTATATGGCCATTGCAACAAATTGTTGAGCTCAGCAGAGTAGCGCGTACCATGGGAGAGAAGTCAGACTAGGTGTCCAAACTGATCATGAGTGTTGGAGAGTGGAGCCATGTCTGATCTCAACCTCATCGCAATTGGCCTTGGACTGATGTTAAGTTTGACGCCCTTTCCCTCCTTGTGAAGTCGGACAAGGTTCCCCAAAGTGGCCCTGGCACCATGTTTACAATATGCTTTTGAGGGGAGATGAGCAGGAGGAAAGATCTTGGGCAAATTTTGCTCTTTGGCACATTCAAACACATGTCTCTCAACACCTTTCTTATTGGTAACCCATCAGTAGATTGGTGCATAAACCTGTGTGAACACGAGGGTGTGTGCACGCCTTTCGTGATCCCTCGTCTGCAGGCCATATCTGAGAAGTAGCTAAGGTCTTCTCCAGGAACAGGGTGTTTTTCGCCTGTGGGTGTACTTGCAGCACTTCAAGCATTGCCATTTTGCAGATAATGAACACATTTTCTTGGAAACTCATTAGGGATATTCAGTGTTTCAAGAGTTTGAAATCTGGTCTTTCCTGAAACCCAATGTATTTGATTTTCTATTACCTGTAATATGTCTATTTGATTTGTTTTGTGGCCTGTCTTCTCCCTGGAAGCCAAAAGGAACCCCTTTAAAACCTTTACTTCAAGGGTGCGCATAGAATGCAAATTATTTAAATACCATTTTAAAAAGCAAACAAAAACAAGAACAAAAACAACAGCAACAAAGAAAATAATAGCAGAAGGTCATAATTTTAAAATGTGCAGAGTGGAGCCCACGTATTTTGAATTACCCATTTTACCTGTCCTTCCAGGTCCAGTTTAAATGACACTTATCTTATAGAGGCCATCATTCCATTAATTCTAAATTGGTCAGTATACACTTGCTGAATGCTGGTTGATGCTAATGTACTCATTTAATAGATTAAATACCATAATTAAGGGCTTACTGTCTATGATTTAAGGACTCCTGGTAGCACTGTAGGGTAAACACTGAACTGCAAACCACAAGGTCAACTGCTCAGTGGATTCATAAAGATTCACAGTCTCAGAAAACCCTATAGAAGGTTGCAATGAACCAGAAACAGCTTGACGGCTGGATGTTGGTTTAGTTACTTTTGGTGGCTCAGTAGGTTAAGTGCTGAAGTGTTAGTGGAAAGACTGGTTCTCCGGACCCTCCAGCCATTCACTGCCCATTGGTAGAAAGATGAGGCAGCCTGTTACTATGACAGCCTAGGAAACCCTACGGAACTGTTCTCCTCTGTCCTGTAGAGTTGCCAGGAGTTGCCGTTGACTTGACAGCAATGGATTGGGGTATATGATTTGCTTTAGACAGAATTGTTGCTTATTTCATTTCATTTTCATCCCTGAGATATGCAGACTCCCAGGTTGAGTGTGGAGCCTCCTCTACTCTAGCCTTGCAAGGATACAGATCTCTACAGTGATCAAAATAGCTAGGGTTAAGAGCAAGTGACCCTTGCCATTGACAGCAACCCAAAATCCAATAGCCAAACTACTGCTACTGAGTCAACACTGATTCACAGCAATTCTGACCCTCCTTACTAAAGTACCCGATTTTTAAAAATTCTTTAAAATTAAAAGTTAATTTTTTAAGTTCCTACCATGATATATATTATTCCAAATTCTATGAACTCTTATGCAAATTGTCATAAATTTTAAGGTGAGAAGTAGGGTGTAAAGAGCTTAGGTACTGTCGTAGTTAAGTATTATGTCAACTAGACACTCCTGACTAGGGGCGGAGTTCAACCTGTCAATCAAGTGGTAGCTTCATGACACCTCCTTGGGGTGTGGCCTTTTGTTTAAAAACAAGACTGAACAAAGACGACACCTCTCTGCCACTCTGCCTTCCTCCTTTCTGGGACTTCACTAGGACTCTGTGTGTGCCTCCAGAGATGACCCCATGTGGGCTGCCCAACCCTAAGGGGGGTCAGTGCCCTGTCATGCTTCCACCAACCTTGGATTCACATGACTCTGCACTCACTACCCTGTGATCTTGCATCCCAGTTCACCCTTTGGCACCATCAGCCTGCAGCTATGGGAGTCTAAAGAGAGTGCTGGCTAGCACTGAACCTATGGACTTGAGTTGAACTGGGCTAAGGTGCCTTCTTGATGTAAAGCTGTGTCTTGATATAAAGCTCTTTCATGCACATGAGTGTCACTGGTTTGTGTTTCTAGACGACCGAACTTAACACCGTTCCTTTCTTAAGGACACCCCCCTGGTACCTCACGTCATACTGATATTGAGTTAACGCTCTTGTTTCATTCACTCTTGCTGGGCACATACATAGGTTCTTAGTACCTAGTAGTTACTATGATTTATTGTTGTTGCTGTTATGAAAGTAGATCTGTTGTTGCTTTGAGGTGCCATCGAGCCAGTTCCAGCTCATAAGTACCCAGTGTAAAACAGGACCAAACACCACCCGGTCTTGCACTACCCTTACATGGCTCTTATGTTGGAGCCCATTGTTGCAGTCTCTGTCCCAACTCATCTTGTCGAGGCCGCCTTCTTTTTCACAGCTCCTGTACTCTCCCAAGCATGATGTCCTCCTCCATGAACTAGTCTCTTCTGATAACATGTCCAAAGTACGCGAGACAGAATATCGCCATCCTGGATTCCAAGGAGCATTCTGGCTGTACTTCTTACCAGACAAATTTGTTGGTTCTTTTGGCAACCCACAACATGTTCAATGATCTTTGCCAGCACACTAATTCAAGTGCATCAATTCTTCTTTGGTCTTCCTTATTTCATGTCCAACTTTCACAGGCATATGAGGCGATTGAAAATATCATGGCTTGGGTCAGGCGCGTTTCAGTCCTCAAAGTAACATCTCTGCTTTCAAAACTCTAAAGAGATCTTATGCACCAGATTTACCCAACGCAATGCATTGTCTGATACTTTTAATGCTGCTTCCATGAGCACTGATTGTGGATCCAAGCAAGATGAAATTATTGACAACTTCAGTAATTCTCTTCTATGTTTATCATGGTGTTACCTATTGGTCCAGTTGCTAGGATTTTTATTTTCTTTACACTGAGTTACAATCCATACGGAAGTCTACAGCCCTTGATCTTCATCAGCAAGGGCTTCAAGTCCCCTTCACTTTCAGCAGGCATGGTTGTATCATCTGCATACTGCAGGTCAATGAGCCTTCTTTCCATCCTCATGCCACATTCTTCTCGGTAAAATCGTTTGTCTGATTATTTGCTAAGCATACACATTGAATAAGTAAGATGAGGGGATACAACCCTGACACACCCCTTTCCTGATTTTAAACCATGTAGTAGAACCTTGTTCTGTTCACACAGCTGCTTCTGGGTTCTTGTACATACTCTGCGTGAGCACAATTAGGTTTTGGAATCCCCGTTCTTCTCAAAACTATCAATAGTTTGTAATGATCCAGTTGAATTCCTTAGCATAGTCAGTAAAACACAAGTAAACGGGTTTTTAGTATGCTCTGCCTTCAAGCAAAGTCCAACTGACATCAGCAATGATAGCCTTTGTTCCAGGGCCTCTTTTGAATCTGGCCTGTATCACTGGCAGCTCCCTGTCAATTTACTACTGCAACCGTTGTTGGATGATTTTCAGCAAAATTTACTTTCATTTGATAGAAATGATATTGTTCTATAATTTGTGCATTCTGTTGGGTTACTTTTCTTTGGAATGGGTACAAATCTGGATCTCTTCCAGTCATTTGACCATGTAGCTGTCTTCCAAATTTCCTAGCGTAGATGAGTGTGTGTTTCTAGTGCTTCATCAGCTTGTTGAAACATTTCTATTGGTCTTCTGTCAGTTCCTGGAGCCTTGTTTTTTGACTAATGCTTTCAGTGCAGCTTGGACTTTTTCCTTCAGTACTATTGGTACTTGCTCATATGCTACCTCTTGAAATGGTGGAATGTCAATGTGGTGGTTACATAATCTTGTGTCAACTTGAGATATTAAGAGTGAAGGGAAAGAGGGACCAGACTTCAACCCAATACTCCAAGATGTGAATGCAACATGCTGGCATGGAGTAGGGAACCAGTGGAGAGGTCTGAGGGGCCGGCCCCAATCCCAACTACTACGTGGACACCTGCCCCTCCCCCCAGAAGAATTTATTTAAAAGGATGGCATTGAATCTGCAGCTCCAGGAGAGGGACATATCTGATCAGAGCACACGGGAGCAGATGAAGGGGGAGAGAGTGGAGAACATCCTGGCCCACCAAGCATTGAGGACAATGTTCCCGATTAGAACAGCCAGTCCACATAGAGGACCACATGGACAGCCCCACTATGAGACATGACGTCCCTCACTGACCCATAGCCCTGCAGGCAACAACACCGGAGACACAGTGTGGGAATTGCGTCCAATCTGATCCCGCCACACCGAGGCAAAACACTAAGGGGGTGCAACAGAACAGCAAGGGAACAGAGCGGCGAGGTCACCAGGGAATGCTGAAGGTGGACTTTGGGGCCAGGACATGTTTCCCCAGAAGACTGGACTGGAAAACACTCCTAAAGGCCAACAAACAGTCCTTGAACTAACTACAAGCTTTTCTTTCTTGTTGTGTTTTGTTTTGTTTGTCATTAGTTTGCTGTTGTTTTGTTGTATATTGTTGCTTGGTTTTGTTCTGTCTTGTTTTTGTGCATGTTATTATCTCCGCAGGTCTGTCTAAATAAGATAGGCTGGATGAACATCTGGAGGAG
>NW_022103958.1:7758705-7761789 GCF_000313985.2 Echinops telfairi | reverse complement strand
GATAAGAGCTGTATGAGCCCCTAATAAAATGATTTTTAAAAAAGAATAAAAAAATAAATAAAATTAAAAAAGAAAAGAGTGAAGGGGTGGAGTCTAGCCTATCAATCAGGTCACAACCTGATGATCCCTCCCTATGGGCGTGGCCTTTTCATGAGGATACTGCGAACTTCCTCACTTTCTCCCTGGGGGAGGCCACACTCTCTCTCTGCATCACCTTGTATTGAGGAGACACACTCAGAGAGCTGGAGGAGCCACATGGAGACCTATGCCAGCCCTGAGATACTTCCACCACCAGTGACGCCACAAGACTTTTCACCCACTGGCCTCTCGTCTTCCTGCATTCAGGATCATTGCATGTGCTGCATGAGTCTGAAGAGGAATTTATAGACTAGTGTAGTAGTTACATAATCTGTTGTCAACTTGAGTGAAGGGGTGGAGTTTAGCCTGGCAATCAGGTCGCAGCTTGATGACCTCATTTGGAGCCACTAAGGAGAAAAATAGGTCACTGAGGTGGGACACTCGCTCACTCCCTTAAAGATATTCCTGTGGACCAGCTAGAATCCTGGAGCTGGAGGAGCTATGTGGAGACCCACATCAGTGCTGAGATGCTTCCACTGCCACTGGATCCACAATACTTTCCACCCACTGGCCTGTGATCGTGTTGCATGAGTCTGAAGAGGAATTTACAGATTGATATCAACATATGGGCTATACACATATGAGTGTCTATAAATTTGTTTATCTAGTCTACCCAGACTAACACAACTAGTATTGGACATATGGGCTAATATCGGCCTCATGGGTTTGATCTGGACTGGGCTGAGATATTTTCTCGATACACAATTGCTCTTTGATATGAAGCTCTGTCTTATACACATGGGATGCCTCTGGATTTGTTTCTCTAGTCAACTCAGACTAACACAGTCAAGTAGTTAATTTTGGTACCATAATTCTGTGTATTCTTTCCTTCTTTGTAGGTTTCCTGCATTACTCAATATTTTGTCCTTAGAATCTTTCAATATTATAACACAAGGCTTGGATTTTTTTCTTTAGTTCTTTCAGCTTACGATATGCTAAGCGTGTTCTTTTTGGATTTCTAACTCTAGGTCACGCTGTGATTCACAGTACATTGCAGCGTCTCCTCTGACATCCACTTTGATCTTTTCTTCCCTCTCTGTTTAATGACCTTTTGCTTCCTTCATGTATGATGTTTGTGATGTTATCCCAGAGCTCATCATGTTTTCTGTCATTACTGTTCAATGCATCAAATTTGTCCTGGAGATGTTTTCAAAATTCAGGTGGAGTATACTTAACGTCATATTTTGGCTCATGGCCTTGTTTTAATTTTCTTCAGCTTCAACCTGAATTTTCATAGATTAATTGATGGTCTATTCCACAATCAGCTCCCAGCCTTGTTCTGACTGCTGATATAGAGCTTCTCTCTTGGGTTTTCCCACAAATATAGTCTGTGTATTTGATTTCTGTGCCTTCCGTCTAGAGAAGTCCACATTTATAGTCACTATTGTGTTACTGAAAAACGTTATTTACAACGTAGAAGTCTTGCCAAATTCTATCACTCAGTCTCCAGCTTCATTTCTATCATCAACACCATATTTTCTAACAACTGTTTCTTCCTCTTTGTTTCCAACTTTTGCACCCCAGTCCTCAATTCATGCATTTGATTGCATGTTTGATCAATTTCAGACTGAAGACGTTGGTAGAATTCTTTAATTTCTGTATCCCTAGCTTTAGTGGTTGATGCATAAATTTGACGTATGGTTGTAAAGACGGGATTGTCTTGTATGCAGATAGAGATTGTCCTGTCACAGACAGCATGGCGCTTCAAAATAGATCTTGAAATGGCCATTCTTCTTGAATCTATCATTCCCAACATAGTAAACTGTATGATTTTCTGATTCAAAATGATGAATACCAGTCCATTTCAGCTCACTAAAACCTATAATGTTGGTCTTTATGCGTTTCACTTTATTTTTTGAGATGTCCAATTTTCTTAGATCCATACCTCATACATTCCAAGTTCTGATTATTAATTAATGTTTGCAGCTCCCCCCCCCCCACTCATTTTGAGTCATGCCCCATCAGCACATGAAGGCTCTGAAGGCTTTACTCCATCCACGTCGTGATGGTCGACTTTACATTGGGAAGGCAGCTCTTCCTCAGTCATATTTTGAGTGCCTCTGCGCTAAAGGGCTCATCTTCTGGCACTAATTCTGACAATGTTCTGTTTCTATTCATGAGGTTTTTAGTAGCTGACCGTGTGTTGTTGGCTGTCAGTGGCTGATGCCTCAGAACTGGACAGCCCATTCCATCTTCATAGTCTGTTTTTAGTCCGGAAGCTCTGCTGAAACCTTGTCACTTTGTGTCACCCTGCTGGTGTGTGAAATACCAGTGACATAGCTTCTAGTACCACCGCAGCACACAAGCCAGCCCAGTGTGACAATCTGGCAAACAAGTGATAGGTAGGCAGGTCTAGGGAACTCCAAACCCTATTTCCTTTCTACTGTATACTCCTATTTTCTTTCCTTTTGTTTGCCTCTTCACTGGTTGAAATAATGACAGAAAAAAGAAAGACAACAATGCTGCTCTCTTGTTATCAAATGATATAATTCATAGGCAAGGACTTTGAAAACTGTAAGACATCTGTGAAGTTGTATTATTATTATTACATTGTTGTTGTTAGGTGTCGTGGAGTTAGTTCATACTCATAGCAACCCAATAAAAGGGATCGCTGCCCGGTCCTGCGCCACCCTCACAGTTGTGCTATGTTGGAGCCCATTGCTGCAGCCACTGTGTCCATGCATCTTGATGAGGGCCTTCCTCTTTTTCACTGCCCCTCTACATTAAAAAAAAAATCATTTTACCGAGTGCTCTTACAACTCTTATCACAATCCACACATACATCCACTGTGTCAAGCGCATTTGTACATTTGTTGCCATCATCATTCTCAAAACATTTGCTTTCTGCTCGAGCTCTTGGTATCAGCTCCTCATTTTTCCCTTCCCTCCCTGCTCCCCCTCCCTCATGAACCCTTGATAATTTATAAATTATTTTTATTTTGTCAT
>NW_022103958.1:7753690-7757983 GCF_000313985.2 Echinops telfairi | reverse complement strand
TCATATATAAATATATTTACATATGTACATGCCTTTATTTAGCCCTCTGTAAATGCCCTTTGCCTCCTAGTTCCTTTCTCTATTTCCGTTTACTTTCCTTTTGTCCCACTACCTTGCTCAGTCTTCATTTGGGTTTCAGTAATTCCTCTTGGTTACATTACCCTTGGTCACACCCAACCAGGCCTCCTACACCGTCCTCACCACCGATTTGGATCACTTGTTGTTCCCTTTTTCCTGGGTTTGTTAACGCCACTTCCCTCTCCTTTCCCCCCCTCCCCCTGCCCCTCTACTTTAGCAAGCATGATGTCCTTCTCTGTGGACTGATCTCTCCTGATAACATGTCCAAAATTATTAGGACTAGCCTGCCTATATAATGTTGTGAGCCCTAGTAGGTTGGACTCTTGTTATTCTTCTTTGCACTTACAAAGCCTGATGGCACCGTGCATTATGTGTTGGGCTGCCAACCTCAACGTTAGTGATTTGAAACCACTATGCACTCAACAGGGCAAAGAGTACAGCCTTGGAAACAGTGTGGAGCAGTTCCACGTTGTCTGGTAGGGTTGTGAGGACTTTGAGTTGACTTGACAGCAGGGGATTGGGGTATATGATTGATTTTAAACAGAATTGTCACTTTGTTATTATACAACAGAGATGTTATTTATTTTCTACTCCCTTTAAGAGTTACAGTCTTGGAAACCCACAAAAGCAGTCCTGCCCTCTCCTTTTGAGTCCTTATGAACTGGAATCAACTTGATGACAGTGAGGTGTGTGTGTGTGTGTGTGTGTGTGTGTGTGTGTGTGTGTTTCAAAGTAGAGTAGGTGCTTACATAGGAAATGCTTGATACAGATACAATGTGCACTACAATTATACTTCCTTGCTTTAACACGTAGACTCCGCTCAGAAAAAGAGTCCTTTGCTGATTTGGAGGTAAGCTGGCTTGGTGACAAGATAGGATGGGGTTCATGTATTCATTCAACATAGGCATATTGGGCTTCTCATATGCCAGGCACTGCTCTAGACCTAGGGAAGACAGCTGTGAATGGGAGAGATAAATGAAGGCAGCAAGTGATGCATAAAGCAGAAAAGTACAGGTTCCTGGAGAACAATGCAAATGAAAGTGGCGAAGCTGAAAAAGAGTTAAGAGGTAAGGGGACCACTCAGATTTGAGAGAAGAATGCTCCAGTAAGCATCAGTGCCAAGAGGCAGAAATGAAATTGGTATCTTTGAGGGCCAGTAAGATGGAATGTATAAGCAAAATGACACAAGTGGGCTCATAAGAACAGTCCAGAACCATGTCATTTAGAACTTTATTAGCCTCAGTCAGGAGTTTGGGTTTAATTACAAGATCAACCAGAAAGCCATTGAAGGGATTTAAGCAGAAGGATTTCTGTGCGCTGGCTGGATTGAAGAAAGGGAAAAAATGTAAATAGACTAATCAACCCTATAATGGCTATATTTTTAATTTCAGGAAAAATTTTTTTGTTTTTATTCTTTACTTTCACAGTTATCAATATATATAACAGCCAAAATATATTTAAAATATATAAAATTTGCAATGTTTTCTAAGTGTAACCAAATTGTCACATTCATTCAAGGATTTATAATACAAGAATTAAAAATGCACTTCATTTCTATATCATTTTTCATCTTATTTTATTATTAAATGAAAAACAAACTGAAAACTTATTTTATTTATAAAATATAATACAAAATTTATTTGTTTATAATTTTAGTTAGTGTGAAATTGAACAAAACCATTTTTTTTCTTTTGTGATACTAAGATGAACTTTGCATTTGCTGCAGAAAAATACTGGTGCACTCTTGCAATGTACATTTTTGCATCGTCCTGTTTGTGCCCTCAGGGTACTGGTGAAGACCATCCAAACGGGTGTCTCTTCCAGGAACATTTTCGGTGGCAGGTTCTCTTCTCTTTTGTCAGCAAACTTGACATCAGTAAAGCTAGCAAAAGGTCTGCCTCTTTTTGTTGGTCTATTACTTTTTCCTTCAGGAAGAAGAGCTTCGGTGAGGCTCATTTTGAACTCTTGCAGACTTTGGATTTTGTTTTTGGTTTTTTTGGTAACTGAAGGCTCTCAGAGTCTCTACGATAAAGTAGTCAACAGTTCACAACAGTCACATCTATAAAATGAAAAGATAATTTGTGATAATATTTTTTCTATCTTATGTGAATTCTGTACAGTGCAATTAGTGAGTCTATCAAATCAAGCAGTGTACCCCAAAATGCTCAAGTTCCTGGCTACTCAGTGCAAGAGGTTTATTGGGATTTTGCTGGATTGCATAAAGATTTGATTGGTCGACAATATGAGTAATGATATCCATCGAGAAAAAAATATCTAAACCATTCAACAGGACGTTTTACTGCCCCAGAAGAATCTATTTGTCCTAACCAGTCAGGCCTAGGTCTAGCTGAACCATCTCCAGAAATGTGCCGCCAAAGAGGAATTCTTCGATTTCTTGATGTAGATGGCTTTGAACTTGTAGTTATTGGAATTGATTCTTCAACTTCAACAACTGAAGTTTCTAACTCATCTTCACTAGTATTATCATTACTAACTACGATGCCTTCTAATTCACCCAAATCAGAATAACCGGGCACATATTCACTTCCTATCATGGGAAAAAAATAATGTTGTTATCAAAATAGTTTGAATAGCAATATAATTAAAATTTTATATTATAAAATAAAAATTTAAATATAAGACACATTTTATTTACCAATTTCATCCATACCAGCATCTGGCTCCTTCTCTGAGTCTGCACGGCTTCCATCTAGGTCATAAATTCTCCGTTTTCCGTAAAACAAGTCACAATCCATGCTGTGGTGATTTTTGTCACTGTTGATTCAAAAGACGAACGTAATGAAGTCGTTACGTTTTGAAAAAGCGGAAATATATAATAAATATTTTTTATGAGTATTACGCCTTTACTTAAAAACTACAGTTTTATGAACATATACAAAAAATATCAACACTAAAACTTCACTAGATTGAAAATTATCGTAAAATGCACTGAACGCCAATGACCACTTAACCTCAAATGCACAATCAGTCAAAACATGGGCCACGATTCAAGCATTTTGCCGCTAAAATGCGTGACTAGCGGTATGCATTTGTACTCGTAAAGTGTGACAATTTCGTCGACATTGCTGTTGGCTCCAAAAGCTTCATAATTTCTGTTCCAGGTGTTTTGATTAAATGTTACGAAAACATTGCTCTCGGCGTTATAGGGTTAACAGCCTTCTGTTGGTAAGAGACGATGGTGATTTGGAATAAGGTGAAGGTGGTGGTGAGAAGCAGATAGGTCTTTGATACAATCTGGAGCTACGCATACAACTCATGGCATTTGCTGGCAGTTTGGTGCATAAAGGAATGGAAGATGAATTCGGTGCTTTGAGCATGAGCAACTGGGTGCCTGGTGGAGCCGGTCATTGAGATAGGAGAGATCAGAGAAAGACAAGCCAGGGAGCACTGCAGAAGTTGGTGTTTGGTTTTGGCCATGTGTCGCTTGAGGTAATACCCAATGGAGATGTTGATTAGGTGGTTGTAAATGGAATTATGAAGCTGGACGTCAGGAGAGAAGATAACGAGCATTCTATTCCTGAACCTTCTATGTTCTTTATGCTCATAGGACTGCTTCCCCTGGGAAAGATAGGGGTTATTCCTGCTACCTGCATTTTGTCTCCAACGGAAAGCTTAATTAACAAATACTTGCCTATTGACCACACACTTTAGAATTTCGGGGTTGAACAAAGCTGATTTTTCCCATTTTACAGATGAAGACAAAGATGAAGATGAGTTGCGTGACTGATCTAAAATCACACCAAACCCAGCAAGAGATCAAGGTCAGCTCATAGCTCCTTCAGTTATGAACAGTCCCTCTAGAGCAGTGGTTCTCGACCTTCCTCATGCCATGACTCTTTAATACAGTTTCCTCATGTGGTGGTGACCCCCCAACCATAACATTATTTTCATTGCTACTTCATAACTGTCATTTTGCTACTGTTATGAATCAGGCGACCCCTTCGAAAGGGTCGTTCTACCCCCAAAGGGGTCACCACCCACAGGTTGAGAACCACTGCTTGCTCTATAGGGATGTTCTTTGCCCCTGCCTCTGCATAAAGTCTAAAAGGCCCTGCCCAGAATCTAATCGGGATTTCCTGTCAGTTGCCTACATGACTATGTGGTTAGTGGCTGGTAGCCTGCATCTGTCCCTTGTTTCTACTCCTGTTTCCCCAAAAGTAAGACATCCCCTGAAAATAAGACCTACTTACAGTT
>NW_022103958.1:7752430-7753394 GCF_000313985.2 Echinops telfairi | reverse complement strand
CCCCTGAAAATAAGACCTAGCACATCTTTGGGAGCAAAAATTAATATAAGACACTGTCTTTTTTCGGGGAAACAAACAGGGTAGTACAAATGCCATCTATGAATAAAAAAAATTTAACATATTTTTTCACTCAACTTTATGATTTTTGTTTTTGCTTGTTTCATTGCCAGCACTAGGACCTTACGTACAATGTTGACTGGAAGTGGTTGAGCACAGGTATTCTTGTATTGTTACCAACTTTCGTGGAGTAGAGTGAAGAAAGTTGTAGCTTATCCACAGATGTTCCTTTCCCTTCCTTGTGTCCTAAAACGTTTTGTGTTTTATCATGAATGGTCCTTCTACATGGTGATTTTTCTGCATCTATGGAATTTTTCATATGATGTTCGTCTTTTATATTATAAATGTGGTGAATTATAATGATTTTCAAACACTAAACCAATATTGCACTCCTAAAATAATCCCTACTTGGTCATGAGGCACTACTATTTTTTATATGCATAAGGATTTGATTTACTTTGTTAAACATTTTTGTCTGTGTGCATGAGGGATCATAGATTATGAATCTCTTTTCTTGTAATTCCTTTGGCTGGTACCAGGGTTATGCTAGCCTCATACTGTAAATTGGCATATAGTTCCTCCTCTATTTTCAGAGTTTATATGATTGGTTTTTTACTTTGGTTTTTTAATTGTTTGAGGGAATTTTCCAGTGATGCCACCTCAGCCTGGTATTTTCTTTGAAAATTTTCAAATTACAGTTGCAATTTCTTGCACAGACATAAGGAAATTCAGATTTTCTATTTTGTCTTTTGTTAGTGTCTAAAACACAAATTCTATTTCAACTGAATTATCCAATTTATTAATATATTTTTAAATCAATTTATTGAGGCTCATACAATTCATCACAATACATAGATCAATTGTGAAAAGCACATCTATACATTTGTTGCCCTCATTGTTCCCAAAA
>NW_022103958.1:7742606-7749977 GCF_000313985.2 Echinops telfairi | reverse complement strand
CCTTTTTAGTTGGCTACCACATGTATCCCTGGATTTGGTCTGGCCTCTGCCATACTACCTGGACCTCACCCCAGGAATATTTGTATACAGCAGCTTTTTCCCAATGCCCCATTTGCATTTTTAAGCTCACCTCAGCGGACTCCTGGACTTGTCCTTTTGTGCTTGACCCACTTCGCTTAGCATCATTTCCTCCAGTTCTTCCCATGCGGTGATGTGCTTCATGCGTTGATCACTGCTTTATAGTGTTGCTTAGTACTCCACTTTATGTATGTACCACAGTTTTTTAATCCATTCGTCTGCTGATGGAAATTTGGGTTGTTTCCAACTCCTTGCAAGTGTGAACTGTGCCCAGATGAATATTGGAGCACAGATGTCTGGCCGTAGTTTGTTTCTTGCCTCCTCTGGGTATATGCCCAGTAGGGAGATTGCTGGTTCGTATGGTAGCTCGATTTCCATCTGTTTTAGATTTCACTATATTGATTTCCATAATGGCTGGACATACTTACAGGTCCACCAGCAGTGGATGAGAATGCCTATTTCACCACAGCCCCTCCAACACTTGTTGCTTTCTGATTTGTTGAATTGGGCTATCTTTTAGGATTTTCAGTGGTATCTCGTTGTTTTAATTTCCATTTCTCTTAAAGCTAATGATTGGGAACGTTTTCTCATATGTTTATTGACCATTTGGATTTCTGCCCTTGTAAAACTTCTGTTCAGCTCCTTTGCCTACCTCTTCAGTGGGCAATTAGTTTTTTTCTTTTTGGAAGCTAGCAGAGTATTGTAGATTTTGGTAATAGGGCCTTTGTTTAAAGATGTTTTCTCAGTCCGTGTACTCTCTTATTTCTCTCTAGGTGAATTATTTTGTTGTACACAGTTGTTTTGTCTTCATTATATCCCATTTGTCAATTTGTGCCTCCTCTGTGTTTGTGTCCTTCCCTACTTCTGATAGCCTATGTATTCCCTGTGCCAAAGTTCTCAAGTTGGTACCAATTCCCTCATTGATGGCCCTAATAGTTTTGGGTTTTTCCTCGAGATCTGTGATCCACCTTGAGTTTATTCTTGTGCCTGGAGTGAGATAAGGGTCTTGCTTCATTTTTCTGCAGGTAGATATTCACTTTTTCCAGCACTACTTCTTGAAGAGGAAATCTGCTCATCATTTGATATTTTTTGGACCCCATCAAAGATCAGTTTTCTGTGTGCTGATGATTTTATTTCTGGGTTTTCAGTTCTTTTCCATTGGTCGAAGTAGCTCTCAATAATACCAATACCATGTGGTTTTTACCACTGTGGCTGTATAATATGTGCTATAGGCTGGTAAAGCAAGCCCTCCCACTGTGTCCTTCTTGAGGAGTTCTCTGCTAATTCAGGGCTTCATCCCTCTCCATATGAAGTTGGTAATCAGTTTTTCCATTTCTTTGAAGAAAGATGAGGTTAGTTGTATCGGGATTGCATTAAACTTATATAGTGCCTTGAGCAGAACTGACATCTTTACTATATTGAGTCTTCCAATCCATGAGCATGGGATATTCTTCCATTTGTTGAGGTCACTCTTGGTTTCATGTGATAGTGTTCCATAGTTTTCCTCATACAGATCTTTTGGTTTTTTTACTCAGGTATATCCCTAGATATTTCCATTTGTGCTTGGCTATTATGAAGGGTACCACCTCTTTGATCTCCTCTTCTGTGGTCTTGTCCAATGTGCATAGCAGTCCGATGGACTTCTGTTTGTTGATCTTGTATCCTGCCACTCTGCCAAATTCCTCTATTGCTTCCAGTACTCCCCTTGTGATGCTTTTGGGATTTTCCATATATTAAATCATATCATCTGCAAATGACGATAGTTTCACCTCTTCCTTCCCCAGGCAAATACTTTTGATGTCTTTTCTTTGCCTTATGCTGTTAGCTAAGACTTGCAGTACGATGTTAAATAAGAGTGAGGCAAGGGGCATCCCATTTTCAGTGGGATTGTTTTCATTTTTTCTTCATTGACTACCATGCTGTCTGTTGGTTTTTCATGTACACCTTATATTATATTGAGGAATTTTCCGTCCATTCCTATCTTCTTTAGTGTCTTAAACAAGAATTGGTGTTGGATGTTGTCAAATGCTTTTCCCATATCTATTTATATTGTCATGTGGCTCTTATAGTTTTTTTGGTCAATGTGACGAATGATAATAATGGTCTTTCGTATATTGAACCATCCCTCCATCCCTAGTATGAATCCATCCCACTTGGTCATGGTGAATTATTTCTTTTATATACTTCTGTATTCTATTTGCCAGTATTTTGTTAAGGATTTTTGCATCAGTGTTCATTAGGGATATTTTTCTGTAGTTCTTGATTCTTGTTGGATCCCTGCCAGGTTTCGGAAGTTTACCATCTTTTTCTATGTTCCAGAAGAGTTTGTGTAGGATTGGTGTCAGTTCTTCCCTGAATGCTGGGTAGAATTTTCCTGTGAAGCCATCTGGTCCAGGGGATTTTTTTGTTGGCAATCCCTTGATAACCTTGTCTACTTCTTCTATTGCTGTGGGTTTGTTGAGATTCTTGATGTCCACCGGGGATAGTCAAGAGAGAGAATGTTTTTCCAAGAATTTGTCCATGTCTTCCAAGTTGTTGAATTCATTGGAGTACAGTCCTTTGTAGTACTGTGTAACTATCCTTTTGATTTCATTAGGATCTGTTGTAATGTGCCATATTTCATCCCTCATCCTTGCTATTGAAATTTGTTCCCACTTTTCTTTGGTTAGGTTTGCCAGCGGTCTGTTGATTGTGTTTCCTTTCAAAGAACCAACTTTTAGCAGCATTAATTTGTTTCCATAGTTTTCTTATTTGCCCTCTCCTGAAACTCAGCCCTGAGTTTTATTATTTCTTTTCTTTTGCTATTAGTAGGATAGTCCTGTTGATTCTGCTCTAGTTGCTGTAATTTTTGTGCCAGCATACCAATTATGAGTCTCTCTTCCTTTTTCATGTATGCATGTATTGCTATGAAACTTCCTCTGATAACTGCCTTTGCTGTGTCCCATAAGTTTTGGTACGTCATGTTCTCATTCACGTTGATTTCTAGAAATTTCCTAATTTCATCTCTGATCTGGGCTAGTACATACTCCTTGTGCAATAGAGTTATTCATCATCCATTTGTTTGCCCTTGTTTTCTTCAACTTCCTTTTGTTTATTTCTGTCCTTATGGCACAGTGGTCAGAGAGTGAAGTCCATATGATATCTATGTGCTTAAATTTATGCAGATTAGACTTATGCCTCAGTGTGTGGTCTATCTTCAAATATGTACCATGTGGGCTTGAAAAGAATGTGATTTTTGGGTGTTTTTTTTTTAAGATCTCTGTAACTATCAGGTCAAATTGTCTAACTGTAGTGTTTAGATTTCTATCCTCTTTTTTGAGCTTCTTTCCCTGTTATCTACCTTTCGCAGAGAGAGGTGTATTGAAGTCACCTACTACAATTGCTGAACCAATGATTTTTTCTTTCCTCTTTTGGAGGGTTTGATTGACATATTCAGCGGGTCTCTCGTTCAGGGACTATATGTTTAAAATGCTTAGTGGTTCTTTGTCTACATTCCTTTGAGCATTATATAGTGTCCCTTCTTATCTCTTTTTATGGTTTGAAATTTGAGGTAAATTTTATCCAAGATTAGGATTGCAACCCCTTACTTTTTTTGAATTGCTGTTTGTTTGGTATATTTTTCTTCAGCCTCTGATTCTCAGCCTATTTTTCTCTGTAGTCTTGAGATGTGTCCCTTGTAGACAGCAGATTGATGAATGGTGTTTTCTTTTTCTTTTGGGGGGGGCAGGGGGTGGATGGGTTGTGTTTTCTAAACCTCTCTGCTAGCCTCAGTTTTTTAATGCCTGAGTTCAGCCCATTGATATTCAGGGTTATTACATCCATCTGTCAGCCCATTGATATTCAGGGTTATTGCATCCATCTGTGGACTCTTTTATGTCATCTCATACCTTTTGTGTTGGGTGTTTTCCTACCTCCCTTACTTAGTGTGTTGAGTGTGTGTTTCATTCTTGACTTCTTTTCACCCATAAGCCAATGTTATCTTGGGGGCTGTTTTCTCTTTGTTGCTCTCTGGGTGAGGTTATTCCAAGTGGCAGTCTCTTATTTGTGAAGAGTGAGCGCTGTTCTTCTGCCCATATTGGGTGCCAAGAATCTTTGGTAGGGCTGGGTTTCTTTTAATGTATTCTTTGAGGTTTTCCTTGTCTGGGAAGACTCTTACTTCGCTCTATATATTGATAGATAATTTAGCTCGGTAGAGTATTTTTTTCTTCAATTTTTAGAATATATTACTTTACTCTCTCCTCTTCGTCATAGTGTCCTCTGATAGGTCTGAGCATATTCTTATTTTGGAAACTTTATGTGCTTTATATACTTTGATTGCTTGTTTTTCCCTAGCTGCTCTCATGATTTTCTCCTTTTCCTCAAAGTTGGATAGTTTAGCCATTATGTGCTTTGGTGACTTCTTCTTGGGATTCAGTCTAGCTGGTGTTCTTTCAGCCTCCTGAATGGTTGCCTGGTTTTCATTCATTAAGCTGGGGAAGTTTTCCTCCAAGAATTTTTGCAGTTGATTCAATATTTTTGCAGTTGACTTTTTAGTTGTGTCTTTCTCCAGTAATCCAATTATTCTGATGTTGTTCCTCTCCATAGCATCAGACATATCCTTTAGATTTTCTGCAGCTTCTCTGATGATCTTATTAGATTTTAGTTCACATTTGTTAAAGTCTACTTGGCTGTCCTCTAGGTCACTGATGCAGTTCTCTGCCTCCTCAAGTCACTTGGCGAAGTCCGTGAGTCGGCTACTGTTTTTTGTTATCTCATCCCTAAGCCCTTGCATTGCCCTTTGGTGTATGGTCTTTATCTCCGCTACCATTTCATCCTTTTAATGTACTGTTTCCCCTCATATCCTGTATGACTCCCAAGCAGCATTCTGAAAATTTTTGTTCTGTGGCAAATCAATTTCTCCTTCTTCTTTGCATGTCGTTAAGTTCAGGACATCTCCTGACATCGCCTTTTGTTTCTCCTGTTTTTTCGTTGAGATTGTTGGGGCTGATTATTGTTTGCATTGCATTGTTTTAGAGGATCCCAGTGCCATTTTCCAGAGAGTCGAAGAGCACTGGGCTCTCTTGGAGACTCGTAGGAATGTTTCTTCAAACTGCCTGCAGCTAATTGCACTATGGGATTGGTCACCACTTTATCCTCCTGTGGCTTCACTGTTTCCCTAGTCAACTAGTATTCTGTATTTGGAGGGCAAGTTGGATGGTCCTCTGAGGGGATGCTGGTTGAGTGGTTGTGGACCCATAAGGAAGGTGCTGTACTGGGTGATTTCACAAGAAGTTGTGGTGTTGTGGCCCATGGAAGCTTGGGACACCGCAAAGGATGTGCAGGGATGCCTGCTGTGATGGGAGTGCCACAAAAGGCAGGTGGGTGTGCCCCTTTTGGTGTAGAGCACCACGAATGGTAGGCTCAATTGCCCTGGTTAGCTAGATCACGTTGAAGGTTGAGCCGAGGTTCCTGCAGCAGTGGGGAGCGCTGGAGGGTGTTGACCAAGCTGCCTTAGGCCATGTGAGGCACTATGGCGGGTGGGAGGACATTTCCTCAGTCACGTGGGACCACAGGATGGGTAGGAGCTCCCCCAACCATGCAGGTGAGACTTTCCCCAGAAGAAGGTGGGTAGGATTTCCCCAGCCTCACATTATGCTGCAGAGGGTTGAGCACTCCCAGCCGGATGGAAGGCTGGTGTAAATGCCCTAGATGAAGGGGAATGGCCTGGATCGCGGCAGTGGTATGTGAGAAAAGGGAAGCAAAGAGAAAAAAAGAAGAAAAAAACTGAGCTTGCTGAGACTGTGGGGCAAAAGAGAGAAGAGAGAGAAACAAAAGTAGCAATATAGCTGAGCCCCGATCCTTGACCATGAGGCTGGAGGGGTTTAAACCCTGCCCCGAGGCAGTGGCAAGCTGTGGCTGTGTTGAAATAAAGCCCTTGGGGTGGCTCCAAAGGACCCTTGCTCTGGCCAAGAGAGTGGCAGGGCTAAAGTTAAACCCTAGCTGGCATCCACTGTGGTAAGCCAAAATCCCCCAGCTCCTCAAAACCTAGTGGATCTGTGCCTATTTATCTTCATGATGCTCCTCCTGTGACCCAGCAGTGTGGAATTTCCCCCTTAGTGACTCTCTCTGATATGCGTTACTCAGTCGCCACGTTGCCAGAAGCCCCACCTTTTCTCTTCTTCATATGGGTATATTGTATAAATAAATGCTCTTCCAAGCATTATGTTAGCTGTATCCTACAATGTTTGCTATGTAATTTTGAAGAAATTCTTATTCTATTTAAATGAAATATGGGGATATTCTAAATCTCTTTTGATTGTTGCTATTTAATTTAATTATTTTCTGGTCATATGTGTGATTTTAATCCTTTGCAATATATTGAAGTTTATTTTATGGCTCCATATATGGTCTTGTGTGAAGATTTCTTGTGTACTTTAAAGAAAATGTATTCTGTGAGTATGGGTGGTGTAGTGTTCAACAAATACAAAGATACTAATTAAGTTTGTTAATAATGCTGTTTGCGTCATATGTTCTCACCAAGTCTTTGTTTACTTGTTCCATCAAATTCTGAGACAAGTTAAAATTTCCATTTGAAGTTGAGGATTTGTTTCATTTTCCCCTTCAGGTCTTTCTTTCTTTCTTTTTGTGGGGGCCATCTCTTGAAGCACTGTTACCAGATACATATTAATTTTGGATCGTTATAGAGATTATAGAGTGACTCATATTGTGAAATGTTCCTTTCTCTCTAGTAATATTCCTTGTCTCTAAGTCTACTTTAATATTTATGTCATCTCATATTCACAGTCCAGTTTTATTATGATTAGTATGCACATATTATATCATTTCTCCTCTTTTTTTTCCTTTTAACGGATCTGCTTGTTGTTCATATAGCCGGATCCTGCTTTTTTACAGTCTGACAATCACCCATTTTTAATTGAAGTATTTAATGCACTTAAATTTCATGTGATTCTTGATATAATTGGATTGCAGTCCACCATCTTGCTATTTGTTTTCTATTTGTCCCATCTGTTCCTTTTTTTAAAAATCATTTTATTAAGGGCTCATACAACTCTTATCACAATCCATACACACATCAATTATGTAAAGCGCATTTGTACATCATTCTCAAAAAATTTTCTCTCCACTTAAATTCCCTACATTAGGTCCTCATTTTTCCCCTCCCTCCCCGCTCCCCCCTCCCGCATGAGCCCTTGACAGCTTGTAAATTGTTATTTTGTCATATCTTGCCCTGTCCAACGTCTCCCTTCACCCACTTTTCTGTTGTCCATCCCCCAGGGAGGAGGTCACATATAG